>NW_026620652.1:0-4058 GCF_000801105.2 Raphanus sativus
TACTATGATGAGAAGAGCTGGGAAAGCCTTAGAGATCTCTCACAAGGACCATCTGATAGAGCAAACAACCTGAGAATCATCATGGAGAGTTTAGGCATCTCTCAGCCTAGGAGCAGTGAGGCGCCTAGAACAACCCCATCACCACCAGTTGCTGTAACCAATGAAGAAGCAGCACCTATTACTGAGCCAGTCCATCCTGATCCTGAAGGGGGCAATGAACATGAATCAACACCAGCAGATGAGTCAGTTCATGATCAAGATGGAGCTGAATCTGATCAGTATGAGGGTGAGCAGGAACAGGAAGAAGCATTGATAGAGGAGCATATTCAACCATTGAGAAGAAGTACCAGAGTGAGAAAAGATCCATCAAACTGGAGCAACACCAGAGTATACTTCAACAGCAATGCAGTGGCTCATCCTATCCAAGCAACCTGCTCCTTTGCAAGCTATCCTCAAGAGCATGTAGCTTTCATCATCAACCTGGATCAAGAATATATTCCAAAGACTTATGAAGAAGCTATGGAGGATGATGAGTGGAGAGAGTCTGTTGGAGATGAAGTTGGAGCCATGATCAAGAATGACACTTGGTATGAGACTGAACTGCCCAAAGGAAAGAAAGCAGTCACAAGCCGCCTACTCTTTACCATTAAGTACCAAGCAAATGGGAAACCAGAAAGGAAAAAGACAAGGCTAGTTGCAAGAGGATACACCCAAGTCTATGGAGAAGACTACTTGGATACTTTTGCACCAGTAGCTAAGCTCCACACCATAAGGATTGTGCTCTCCTTGGCTGTAAACTTGGAATGGGATTTATGGCAGATGGATGTCAAGAATGCCTTTCTACAAGGAGAGCTAGAGGATGAGGTGTACATGAGACCACCTCCTGGTATGGAAGACATGGTCAAGCCAGGAAATGTTTTAAGGTTAAAGAAGGCCATCTATGGATTAAAACAGTCACCAAGAGCTTGGTACCACAAGCTGAGTACAACTCTCAATGGAAGAGGGTTTGTAAAATCAGAAGCTGATCACACTCTCTTCACCCTCACAAGCAAGCAAGGAATTGTGGTGATACTGATCTATGTAGATGATATCATCATCACAGGAAGCAACAAGGAAGGTATCATCTCTACTAAAGCTTTCCTTAAATCTAGCTTTGATATTAAAGATTTGGGTGAGCTAAAGTACTTTCTAGGGATTGAGACATGCCGCTCTAAGGAGGGGCTATTCTTATCTCAAAGAAAGTACACACTTGATCTTTTAAATGAGGCAGGAAAGCTTGGAGCAAGAGTAGCTAAGACACCACTTGAAGAAGGTTACAAGGTCTTGCGTGAGGGGGAGTTTGAAGATACACCATTTGGAGACTTCAAACTCTATAGAAGGATGGTTGGGAAGCTGATCTATCTCACCATTACAAGGCCAGACATCTGCTTTGCTGTGAATCAAGTTAGCCAGCATATGCAAGCACCAAAAGTTCACCATTGGAATATGGTAGAAAGAATCATGAGGTATCTAAGGGAGGCTCCTGGTCAAGGTGTTTGGATGGGTTGCAACAAGAGCACAGAGATCGTGGGATATTGTGATGCAGATTGGGCTGGTGATAGAGTGGACAGGAGGTCTACTACTGGCTATTGCACCTTCATAGGAGGCAATCTAGTCACTTGGAAAAGCAAGAAACAGAAGGTGGTATCATGTTCAAGTGCTGAAGCAGAATATAGAGCAATGAGGAAGCTTACTAGTGAGCTCATTTGGATCAGAAACCTGCTGAGAGACTTGGGCATTGAGACAACAACACCAATCACAATGCACTGTGACAACCAGGCAGCCATTCATATAGCTTCAAACTCAGTGTTCCATGAGAGGACAAAGCATATTGAAGTGGATTGTCATAAGGTTAGACAAGCAGTGGAGCAGAAGATTATTCTACCTTGCTACACTAGAAGTGAAGATCAGCTAGCAGACATCTTCACCAAGGGAGCAAGCACCAAGGTCTGTGAGTTCATTCATCCGAGATTGGGACTCATAGACTTGGCCAGATCATGATCCTCTTAAGTCATGAAGCATCTACTCTTTTTCCTTTGTGTGTTTTTATCCCATTGGGTTTTTCACACAAAAGGTTTTAATGAGGGATGTCTTCATGAGTTCCAAGCTTAACCATACCTTATGGTAAAGCTTGAGGGGGAGTATTGACATGAAGACATTATTAAGAGAAGAAAAGAATCAGACCAAGTAGAGAAGAAATACTACACTTGGGCTTATGGAGGGTTTCTGGTCTATACAAGTTATATGGAGTAACTTGATATGCAAGGCTCTCATCTGTGACCTAGAGTGACTTAGAAGACAAGGAACAGAGGAGAGCTGGTCGAAGTTTGATCACACAAAAGGCTCCTGACCGTTAGAGAGCAAGGAGACAAGTTGGGTGAATTATTTATAGTATTAGTCACATGATCCATTTAAGGATGGAAGAAGACAAACCAGGCAGTGACCGTTTAGGTCCTGTCCCTTTCTCTCGACCAGAAGCCTCATTCTTTATTCTTTTCCTAGTTTCTGAGTTCTTTGTTTATTCATTGTTGTACCAAGGCACATTGCCTTTATATACTTGTTGTATGTTGCACATTATAATCAAGGAAATACAATCCTTCTTTACTCTCTCTCTCATTGTCGATTCTCTCTCTCTCTCTCTCTTTCTTAACTCTGTGCAACACTTATCTCTCTTGTTCATCATCTGTTCTTATTATTTCTTACAGCCTGAGCCTTAGTTGTAGCTGATCTTCATGTACTTCTTGAGGTGACAAAGGTGCAAGCACAATCTTTTTTACCCGGTGAGTGAAGGAGTGGCGATTTGTAAACCCATCATGGATAGCTTTCTTATCATACTGCCAAGGCCTGCCTAAGAGGATATGACTGGAATCCATGGGTAGTACATCACACACTATCTCATCTTGGTACCTCCCAATGGTTATAGGAACCATAACTTGCTCAGTGACCTTCAGCTCGCCTCCCTCATTAAGCCATTGAAGTGGGTAAGGTCTAGGATGCTTCCCTGTTTTTAGCCCAAGCTTTGCTACAAGAGATTCACTAGCCACGTTAGTACAACTTCCACCATCTATAATCAAGCTGCAAACTTTATCATAAACAGTACAACGAGTGTGAAAGAGATTCTCCCTTTGATCAATGTCTTCTGGTTTGGATTGGACCTGAAGAGACCTTCTTGTAACCAGGAGCTGTCCTTGGACTGGATAGTCTATCAACTCTTCCTCGGAAGCATCAGCTTTCTCTTCCTCAGATATAATATCTCCATTATCCAAGAGAATCATCACCTTCTTGTTAGTACATTCATTAGCATAGTGACCAATGCCATGGCACTTGAAGCACTTCACATCTCTTGATCTAGTTGCTGGTGCTTTTCCCTTATCATCACGCTGATAGACCTTTGGCTCATCTTTGGGTTTAGCTAGGCTTTTCTCATCCTTGGTTGTCCTGTAGTTGTTGCCGTATGAACCCTTGGAGCTGTTCTTTCTCTTCTGTTGCTGCTCAATGAGGATAGCTTTGTGAAGAAGCTCATAGATGTCATCATAATCCTGTAGCTCTAACCGATCTTGTATTTCTCTGTTGAGACCAGCTTGGAACCGAGCCATAGTTGCATTAGAATCCTCAACAACAGAAGCTTTGATCATGAGAGTCTCCATCTCTTGGTAGTAATCCTCCACGCTCTTAGTTCCTTGAGTGAGCCTCCTTAGTTTCAGATGAACATCCTTGTGGTAATGGCTTGGAACAAATCGTTTTCTCATGAGAGTTTTGAGTTCAAACCAACCTGACACTGCTGCTTCTCCGGTTCTTCTTCTTGTTGAAGTGATCTGATCCCACCAGTGAAGAGCATAACCATTGAACTCAGTTGCTGCAAGTCTAACCTTCTTTAACTATGAGTAGTTGTGACATTCAAAGATCAACTCTATCTTCTTTTCCCAATCAAGGTAATCGTCTGGATTGCTGGTACCACTGAAGACTGGTACTCTGAGCTTGATGTTACCAAGACTATCATCTGGCCTGTGTCTCTCTGC
>NW_026620653.1:0-3756 GCF_000801105.2 Raphanus sativus
GGGTAGGGGTAGGGTTGATGCTCTTCTCTTGAGGGGTAGCCTGTTTGTTACTAACCCCGGTTTCTTTGACTTGAGGGGTAGCCTGTTTGTTACTAACCCCGGTTTCTTTGGCTTGAGGGGTAGCCTGATTGGTGACACCAACCTTCTTCTCCACAGCTTCCAATCTATCAGACATCTTCCTAATCTCCCTGATGCACTTCTTAAACCCATCTTTCATCATGTCAACTACGTTAGAGTTGTAGGAGTTGAACATATTTTCCAACTCCTCTCTGGTCACCCAACTAGCCTCTTCTCTAGCCTCTTCTCTAGCCTCTTCTCTAGCCTCTTTAGGAGCCTCTTTAGGAGCCTCTTTACGAGCTTTCTTCCGAGGTCTCTGATTGTCTTCCTCCTCCTCCACCCCCACCCCCACCACAACCATCTCTTTGGCTCTTTTCGATGGAGTCACAACCTTAGGTTTTGTACCAGTGACTTCCCAGCAATCCATGGTCCACTTCCACGGTCTCCGATTATACATGACTTTAATGATGTTCTCCGCGGGCACGTCCTCAACCTCAGAGTCCCATTTTGGCCACATTTCACTAATGTCCTTCTCAACAAAGTTGATCACGCGGGTCTGCAGTAAATAGAAGAAGAATCGAGTTAGATATTTGAAACAAAATACTAAATAGACGACTTAATTATAAGTCGTCTACTAAGTCGTCCAGCTGGACGACCTTCCAGACGACTTATTATAAGTCGTCTACTAAGTAGTCCAGCTGGAAGACCTTCCAGACGACTTATTATAAGTCGTCTGCTAAGTCGTCCAGCTGGAAGACATTCCAGACGACTTATTATAAGTCGTCTACTAAGTCGTCCAGCTGGAAGACCTTCCAGACGACTTATTATAAGTCGTCTACTAAGTCGTCCAGCTGGAAGACCTTCCAGACGACTTAATTAAGTGAAGATGGAAAGGTACCTGACTCAAGATAGCAGCTTTCATGAATCTGCGGCCTCTGCTGCCCTCGTAAGCCAGAATCGGTGGAAGCGGTGGATGCGAACTGTTTAATCTGGGACTACCAATACTAGCACCCATTTTCGGCAGAGCTGTGTACGCCCAGACCTGAAGAACTTGTATAAACCCATCCACGGTGTAACAGCCAGTAATCTCTTTGTTCTACAAAGAGTCCATCAGCACCTTAAACGAGACTCTCCCCCATGGATAATTCTCAAACCGTTCTAAATCCATCACTAGCCTTGCCAGAGTAGCTCGTGTAGCGGTTGAAAACTTTCTCCCTTCAATGAATCCAGTGAAGATGGAAAGGTACGCGAGCCGCTTGCGATCTTCCGTGGACCAATCCCCGCATCTCTTCAGTGCATCTATTATCTGATCAGTAGTTGGCCCAGCTTCCAGATGAACTCCCATCATCCCCCAGAAAGAAACCATCTCTGGGGTAACTTCACATTTTGGTGTCTCAAGGTCCTCGATGTACTCGCAGTTTAGACCAGTGATCATTTCAAACTCTAACAGTGAAAACCTCAAAGATTATGGACCAACGAGACACCACATCTCGTACTTCTTCTTAATGTCCAGCTTTAAACAGAGCATGTGGTGAACCAGCCTTGAAGCCCAACCAAATCCCTGCTCCTTGAACTTGATGAAAACTCCCAATCTCGACTCCTTGAGCTCTTCAAATTCTTTCTCAGTGAGAGCTCCCTTAAGAGCAGTATGCAACCTGTTGTTATCCGAATGATACGAAATGCTATGCTGGGGTTCTGGCTTTTCCCCTAATGTGTATAACCTACGGGGGAGTTCTGGAATATCCACCCTTTTTGTCTGCAAAATAATCAAAGACAACAATAGAAGTCAGAACACAAGCTAAATCAATCACGCCTTAATTGTTACTCCAGACGACTTAGTAGACGACTTTAATATAAGTCGTCTGGAAAGTCGTCCAACTGGACGACTTAGTTGACGACTTATATTTAAGTCGTCTGAAAAGTCTTCCAAATGGACGACTTATATTTAAGTCGTCTACTAAGTCGTCCAGTTGGAAGACTTTCCAGACGACTTACTTACAAGTCTTCCAGTAGAAAAATTTCAAGCGGACCTGATTAGTCGCAGAAGGAGTTGGAGTACTCGTCATTGTGGTTATAGATCTGAAAAAATAAACGTGAAACGGTGAGAATGAGTAAATTGATAGAGACAACGTTTTATGTTCATCTTTTCCTCGAGATTGATGACTTACCGGCGTTAGGGTTTACAGAGAAACGGCGCTACGGTTTACAGAGAAGAAGCGGCGGCGCTAGGGTTTAGAAGAAGCGGCGGTGCTAGCTAGTGTTTAGAAGAAGCGGCGGTGAGAACGTTGGTGAGCACGGTGGCGAGGGCAACGGTTTGTTCGGAAATAGTGGAAGCGGGGGCGCTAGGGTTTAGAGGAATCGGCGGCGCTAGGGTTAGAAGAAGCTGCGGCGACAACGGTGAGAATGAAGTGAGATAGATAGCCGACGTTGAGAACGATGGTTTGTTCGGAAATAGTGGGAATTCGAATCGCCTTTGATATCGCCGGTGAGAAAGAACTGTTAGGGTTTCTGAATTTCGCGGAAAATGAAACAAAAAAAAAATCACCTTATATATTGGGTAAATAATCCGGTTAGCTTTAAAAGTACATTGGTAAACTTTAAGGTTTGGTCCGGTTTAGACGACTTATTCTGGCTGATAATGTACATCAGACGACCTAATATTTAGTCGTCTGTGCACAGAAGACTAAATATTAAGTCGTCCCAGACCCTAAAATGAACCCCTAAACTAAAATGACTAAATTAACTTACTAACCACGTTATAAAATCAAATTATACTTCAATAGTGTTTACTATACACAGAAATGAACACGCTTAGGTAATTTTAAAAATTTTCAAAAACGGTTTTAATGCTTTCCAAAATCTAACCCTAAGAACACATACAATACTACAACATATGTTGATGAAACATAAACTAAAGAATATCATGACTCACTACTTTCACTCATCTGGGCTGAAAACAATTGAAATTTGTTATATATTAATTTATATCTCTTAAGACATATGTTAATTACATAATTCCAATTTTTCACTTATCAAAATATTTTTTACAAAATTTTTAAATTATGTTTAAGAATAACTGTCCAGACGACTTTAAGTTAAGTCGTCTGGACGACTTATTTTCATATCGTCTAAACAGACGACTTGCGAGGGGTAGAAACGTAAAAAAAATCCGTTTTTTTTGTTTGTTCACAAGGAGATAGTTGTAATTTCAATAGCCTTTTAGGTTACTTTTGCATTTGACCCAAGTTGGGGTATTCTTTTGGGTTTGACTCCAAGTTTTGAGTCACACTTGGCAATTCTCCCAATAAAAAAAGGTATGTGGAAATTTTGAAAATTCATAAATCTTGGATTTCTTATAAATTTTTAGATTCCATTGTTATTGGTAGAAAAATTCTTGAGGAGTTGTAAAATTTATAGATTCCATTGTTATTGGCTTAAGAATTTCTGAAATCTTAGTAAAATTCGGGGGGGGGGGGGAGGGGGGGGTGGGGTGGGTATAAAAATTCTCGAGGAGTTGTAAAATTTATAGATTCTATCGTTATTGGCTTAAGAATTATTTGGAATCTTAGTAAATTTCCATTGTTATTGGTAGAAGAATTCTTGAGGAGTTGTAAAATTTATAGATTCCATTGTTATTGGCTTAAGAATTTCTGAAATCTTAGTAAAATCTATTGTTATTGGGTAAGGATTTTTAAATTC
>NW_026620653.1:3856-4057 GCF_000801105.2 Raphanus sativus
CATTCAAAATCCTTCATTATTGGAAAAGTTTACATATCGTTGATTTAGCTACTCTATTAAAATCTATTGTTATTGGGATGTAAATTTTCTTTGTTTTTACTCATGAGATTCAACTTTAGAAATATCATGTATATCCATAATATTTCAAAATCTATGAAATGAAAACAGCCATATATAAACACATAACAAAATAACTACAAA
>NW_026620654.1:0-4051 GCF_000801105.2 Raphanus sativus
CTTTNATTGATGAAAAATCCAAATACACCTGGCTAACACTCATTCCAACCAAAGATAGGGTTCTTGATGCATTTAAAAATTTTCAAGCTTATGTAACTAACCAATATCATGCCAAGATTAAGATTTTCAGGTCTGATAATGGAGGAGAGTACACTAGCAATGCATTCAAACAACACCTATCTACTCATGGAATCTTGCATCAAACGAGTTGTCCCTATACACCACAACAGAATGGTGTAGCTGAAAGGAAGAATAGGCATCTCATGGAGGTGGCAAGGACACTGATGCTTCAGTCTAAAGTGCCTAAGAGGTTTTGGAGTGATGCTGTGACTACAGCATGCTATCTGATCAACCGAACTCCTACACTGGTCCTGAAAGGGCAGGCTCCTTTTGAGGTATTAAACCAATACAAACCTACCTTGGAGCATATGAGAGTGTTTGGATGTTTGTGCTATGTGATGGTGCCTAGTGAAATGAGGAACAAGCTAGAAGCTAGAAGTATGAAGGCAATGTTTGTGGGGTATTCAACCTCACAAAAGGGTTACAAGTGCTATGATCCTGACACAAGAAGAGTGTTAGTATCAAGAGAAGTGAAGTTTATAGAAGAAAGGGGTTACTATGAGGAGCAGAATCAGGAAGATTTGAAGGATCTTACCTCAGATAGAGCTTCTACATTGAGAACCATCTTAGAGGGTCTTGGAATCCACATGTCCCAAGATCAGCCTCGAGAATCAACAACAAGAACACCACCACGAGATCAAGCAGTGGGTCAAACAACTTCCAACCTTGATCATGTGGGGGGAGAGAGTTCAAGTGGCTCAAGTGGAGATGAGAGCTCGGGTGGTTCTCATGACCAAGGTGTGGAAACTAGTAATGGAACTGAAGAGAGTCAGCCAGTAACTAGGGAAGAGAGTGGTGAAGCATCTGGTGAGAGTGTACAAGAACAAGAGCAACAGCAACAAGAACAAGCCGAGCCAATATCACAAGATGTCTCACCACCAGCTTTGAGAAGGAGTACAAGGGTCAAGAGGGATGCTTCTAACTGGGTAAACACTAGAGTGTACTACAATGCCCAGGCTGTGGAGCATCCTTCTCAGGCTGTGTGCTCCTTTGCTCAATATCCAGAAGAACATTGTGCCTTTCAAGTAAGCTTGGATGAGAGTTATGTTCCAAGAAGCTATGAAGAAGCAATGCTTATACAAGAATGGAGAGACTCAGTCAATGCTGAAGCAGATGCCATGATCAAGAATGACACATGGTATGAGAGTGCTTTACCAAAAGGCAAGAGGGCTGTGTCTAGTAGGTGGATCTTTACTATCAAGTATCTTCCAAATGGGAAGATAGATAGGCGCAAGACAAGACTGGTGGCAAGAGGATTCACTCAAACATATGGAGAAGACTACATTGATACATTTGCACCAGTAGCCAAGCTTCACACCATCCGAGTAGTCTTATCATTGGCAGTGAACCTTGAGTGGGATCTTTGGCAAATGGATGTCAAGAATGCTTTTCTACAAGGAGAACTAGAAGATGAAGTATATATGTTGCCACCACCTGGTCTTGAGCATCTAGTGAAGAAGGGAAATGTCTTGAGACTAAAGAAAGCAATCTATGGCCTCAAGCAATCTCCTAGAGCTTGGTACCACAAATTAAGCACAACCTTAAATGGTAGAGGTTTCAGGAAGTCAGAACTTGATCATACTCTCTTCACATTGGTTACACCCTCAGGTATCATTGTAATCCTTGTGTATGTAGATGATATTATCATTACTGGTTCTGACAAAACAGGTATCAAGGCAACTAAGGAGTTTCTTAAATCTGTGTTTGACATTAAAGACTTAGGAGAGATGAAGTACTTCCTTGGTATTGAGTTGTGTAGAGCCAAGGAAGGATTGTTTATCTCTCAAAGGAAATATACACTTGATCTCTTGAAAGATGCAGGTGCATATGGAGGCAAGGTGGCTAAGATGCCTATGGAGGATGGGTACAAGGTTCCACGTGAGGGGGAGATTGAAGATAGCAAGCTCTTCCATGATCCAAAGCTTTATAGAAAGCTTGTTGGTAAGTTAATCTACTTGACAATCACTCGGCCTGATATATGTTTTGCTGTGAATCAGGTAAGCCAGCATATGCAAGCTCCAAAGGAGCATCACTGGCGCATGGTGGAAAGACTATTGATGTATCTGAATGGTACACAAGGTCTTGGAGTTTGGATGGGTTGCAACAAGAGTACAGAAGTGGTGGGCTATTGTGATGCTGATTGGGCAGGAGATAGAGCTGATAGGAGATCAACCACTGGCTACTGTACTTTCATTGGTGGAAACTTGGTTACTTGGAAGAGTAAGAAGCAGAAGGTGGTCTCATGTTCTAGTGCTGAAGCCGAGTACAGAGCCATGCTGAAGCTAACCAATGAGCTTGTATGGATCAAGGGGATTCTGAAGCATCTAGAGATTGATCAAGCTACACCAATGACCATGCATTGTGATAACCAAGCAGCCATTCACATTGCATCCAACTCAGTGTTCCATGAGAGAACCAAGCATATAGAGGTTGATTGTCACAAGGTCAGGCAGATGATTGTTCTTGGAGTGATCTTACCATGCTACACAAGAAGTGAAGATCAGTTGGCTGATGTGTTCACTAAGGCTGCGAGACAGAAGACAATGGAGTCCATCCATATCAGGTTGGGACTCATTGATTTGAGCAAAAGGAGCTGATCCCCTTAGCTATGAGGTCTTCACTCTTTTTCCCTCATTAGAGTTTTATCCCATTGGGTTTTCTCTAGTGAGGTTTTTAATGAGGAAGATCTCATGGCTGTCCAAGCTTGACTTGTTCCATATGGTCAAGCTTGAGGGGGAGTGTTGAGATGAGGTGATGATATTCATGAGATAGAGAAGAGGAGATTATGTTTGGGAAGTTTACTATTACAGTAACTTTTAGTTACCACAGTAACTATGAAAGTTACTGAGCTATGAGGTAAATAGAGAAGAGGAAGGGTAAATTACTTTGAGAGACTCTACATGGCAAAGAGGGTTTGTGGACTGATCTAGTGACAGTTGAGGGAAGAAGAGAGGCGCGCATTGACAGCCTGTACATGGCTGGAAAGTAAAGAAGAATATGCCAAAGGCATCAAGCATGTGAAGCACTTGGTCCATTCATTTCAAACAAGGCGCCACTCCTCCTTTGACTCCACATGTGTGTAATAGTGATTAGTCTAAACCTATTGTCGACTTATCTAGCTAACTCCCTTCCTATATATATGTAATCACATCTCATTAATAAAGCTAAGCAAGTTTTGAGTCTCTTACTCTCTTAAGTCTCAAGTTACTATTAAATCTAGAAATCTCTTTACCAATCTTTGATTCTCTTAGTCTCTAAATCTCTCTCAATCTGTAAGACCCAAACCTGGATCCCATGATCCAACTAGTCCGCGGCCTTACCTAAACATCTAAGTGTAATTCAGACGGTTATGGTCCAATCTTTACTTAGTCATTTTTTTTTCAATCATTTGAGGTTCATGCAAGTATAAAATCAATGCGGAAGCTTAAGGCAAACATTACTTATATAGATAAGTCAAATGAGATCCATACAAAGTATTCAATCCACACAAGTTGCACAATAGGCTATGTTAAATCCAAATGTTTACAATAAGACTACATCACACATCCCACACGGCCAAGGTCTTCATGGCTCCTTAGCCTTACCACGATCCCTGTCAGGACCTGAAATCAAAACCCACAACACATCTGCATAAGAATCATAACCGATATCCTAGCAATATACAACCTAAGCATGGTTTGGACACTTAGTCCATATTCTGGCCGATTTGTGACCCATTGATTTACTCATTCAAAAACTCATATTAACACATGATAATTCATGATAAATCATGATTAAGAGGATGGTCCAAGCGGATTCCCCAGAACCGGCCTTGATCATATTGATCTTGGCCGTGAACCACCTGACCGGTTTCATGGTACCATCTCGAAATCAATCATATAAAATTATTCTATCACTTTGATAATTCATTATAAATCCCCACTAAGAGATA
>NW_026620655.1:0-4045 GCF_000801105.2 Raphanus sativus
AAGTTCTTTAAAAGATTTAGAAATGTTATCAAAAACAGATTTTGAAACACAAAAATCTTTGATTTTATCAAGATCAAAACGTTTCACATTATGAGCACTAACCATAACAAACATGTCCGGTATAGAGACAGCCATATTAAACCCCTTACAGTGCTTTTGCAGATCATAAGACAAAGATTCATGAGCTGCTTCTGACTTCAAGTTTTTCTGCTGTTCTCCTTGTGTCGTACTCTCTGGTTCTTCCTTTGATAAGTCTTCTTCTATAACCTGTGTCAAAGATACAAGGCTACTCGGTTGCACCGGTTCAAGACATGTTAGTTCATCACAAGGTTGTGTATTTTCAAGCAAACCATAATGAAAAGAGTGGTGAGAACACTCATAATTTCTCAGCAGATTTGTTTCTTTATGGTCTTTCAACTGTGGTGAACATTCCGAGACTTCTTTCTGCTCATAGGTGCTGTTCCCACTGTAACGACCCTGATCCATGGCAGTGGCCCATTTGTTTTTTTTTAATTAAAACCCAAAACCCTTTCTATTCTTTTTGTCCCACATTGGAAGTTTGAGCTTCTCACCTCTCTTCCCTCCTCCTATATAAGAGACTCCTTCTCTTCTCTTTTTTTCATCAAGTCAAAGTATTCTTTGCGCATGACAAACTGTTGAATTATTCAACGACCAGTCACTAGTCAATTTTTCCGGTGAGATTTCCGGCGAGCTTCCAGCGGGATTTCTGGGCGAGCTTCCGGTGGGGTTTTCTAGTAAGTATGCCGCTTCCATATTTTCTAGTTATAGGAATCTATTCAGAGAATTCTATTTTAGGGAATCCGCCATTTTTAGGAAATTTCTATTTTAGGAAAGTTTCTATTTTGGGAAAGTTTCTATTTTAGGAAAGTTCCTATTTTTGGAAACTTTATTTTCCTGCGACTCTGAGCCTAAGTCGTTAATCCTCGTGTTGCAGTTGACTTCAGTTGATCACTTCCGTTGTTTTTTCCGGTCAGTTGCTAAGGTGAGGGCTATTCCGTTAAATCCTGAGCTAGTTTAGTACTATTATTATTGAAAGTCTAGTTTCGAAACATGATCTGTTTTTGTGAATCGAGTATGTTTGAAAGTCTTGGTTGCTTATTATTACTTTGATTGTTAAACTGGAAATAGGATAATAGAGGATTCAACGATTGTGTGAAATGATTGACGTTAAAGACTGTTATATATATGTATATATGTAGTTATATAGTAAGGACTATGTGGTGAGTGCGGGGGCCCAGAGTGATTTGGGCTAGCGACGCATATGAGTACGGGGGCCCAGAGAAATCTGAGCTAGCGACGTATAGAGTGCGGGGGCACAGAGACATCTGAGCTAGCGACGCATAGTGGATGAGTACGGGGGCCCAGAGACGTCTGAGCTAGCGACGTATATTGTGTGGTGCGGGGTGCAGAGACGTTTGCATATCGACGCATATTGGTGGAGTGCGGGGGTCCAGAGATGTCTGGACTATCGACGCATATTATGATATCGTATATCCGTATAAGGAGAACGCAGGGTGTGTGGACTAGCTATGTACCATCAGCGTATTGTTTGTTTTGTGTGATGTGCTAGGCATCTTGTCTGTTCATGCTAGAGCTATTCCTACATAGTCGTAGTGCTATGTGCTGAGTCTGTGGTTTGCGGGTTAGCATCCCATACCTCACTGAGTGACTCCCCTGTTACTCACCCTCTTTTTCCCCCTTTCAGGTGAGATAGCCGAGCAAGAGTGATTGCTTTCGGATTGGTGCTTTGGGAGTTTTATTCTTATTTTCAGACTTCGGTTTTATGCTTTTATCGATATTTTCCGGATTTATTTTATTTATGCTATTATTGGATTATGGTGTTGAGTTTGACTTTTGAGAAGTAATAAATGGAGACTTTTATGAGATTATTATTTATTATATTATTTTAGAAAATCGGGGTATTACAATTTGGTATCAGAGCGGGGTTCCGTCCCGGCTCTGACCCGGGACGGCGATTTATGGGACTCGGATTTCAGTGATTTTTTAATGTTTTGGGATTGGGAGTTTTTTTTAAAAAAAATGCACCCTTCTGCCGAGCATCATTCGGTTAGTCGTTAGAGATTCTGGTTTTCTTTTCTTATGCAGGTGAATACCAAGTTTCTTTCGTTTCCATCGTCTATTACCTTGTATCTTTCTTTTCTTCGAAGCTGTGGACGTTCTTTCTTCATCTCTTTGGAATTCGAGGACGAATTCTTCTTAAGTGGGGGAGAATTGTAACGACCCTGATCCATGGCAGTGGCCCATTTGTTTTTTTTTAATTAAAACCCAAAACCCTTTCTATTCTTTTTGTCCCACATTGGAAGTTTGAGCTTCTCACCTCTCTTCCCTCCTCCTATATAAGAGACTCCTTCTCTTCTCTTTTTTTCATCAAGTCAAAGTATTCTTTGCGCATGACAAACTGTTGAATTATTCAACGACCAGTCACTAGTCAATTTTTCCGGTGAGATTTCCGGCGAGCTTCCAGCGGGATTTCTGGGCGAGCTTCCGGTGGGGTTTTCTAGTAAGTATGCCGCTTCCATATTTTCTAGTTATAGGAATCTATTCAGAGAATTCTATTTTAGGGAATCCGCCATTTTTAGGAAATTTCTATTTTAGGAAAGTTTCTATTTTGGGAAAGTTTCTATTTTAGGAAAGTTCCTATTTTTGGAAACTTTATTTTCCTGCGACTCTGAGCCTAAGTCGTTAATCCTCGTGTTGCAGTTGACTTCAGTTGATCACTTCCGTTGTTTTTTCCGGTCAGTTGCTAAGGTGAGGGCTATTCCGTTAAATCCTGAGCTAGTTTAGTACTATTATTATTAAAAGTCTAGTTTCGAAATATGATCTGTCTTTGTGAATCGAGTCTGTTTGAAAGTCTTGGTTGCTTATTATTATTTTGATTGTTAAACTGGAAATAGGATAATAGAGGATTCAACGATTGTGTGAAATGATTGACGTTAAAGACTGTTATATATATGTATATATGTAGTTATATAGTAAGGACTATGTGGTGAGTGCGGGGGCCCAGAGTGATTTGGGCTAGCGACGCATATGAGTACGGGGGCCCAGAGAAATCTGAGCTAGCGACGTATAGAGTGCGGGGGCACAGAGACATCTGAGCTAGCGACGCATAGTGGATGAGTACGGGGGCCCAGAGACGTCTGAGCTAGCGACGTATATTGTGTGGTGCGGGGTGCAGAGACGTTTGCATATCGACGCATATTGGTGGAGTGCGGGGGTCCAGAGATGTCTGGACTATCGACGCATATTATGATATCGTATATCCGTATAAGGAGAACGCAGGGTGTGTGGACTAGCTATGTACCATCAGCGTATTGTTTGTTTTGTGTGATGTGCTAGGCATCTTGTCTGTTCATGCTAGAGCTATTCCTACATAGTCGTAGTGCTATGTGCTGAGTCTGTGGTTTGCGGGTTAGCATCCCATACCTCACTGAGTGACTCCCCTGTTACTCACCCTCTTTTTCCCCCTTTCAGGTGAGATAGCCGAGCAGGAGTGATTGCTTTCGGATTGGTGCTTTGGGAGTTTTATTCTTATTTTCAGACTTCGGTTTTATGCTTTTATCGATATTTTCCGGATTTATTTTATTTATGCTATTATTGGATTATGGTGTTGAGTTTGACTTTTGAGAAGTAATAAATGGAGACTTTTATGAGATTATTATTTATTATATTATTTTAGAAAATCGGGGTATTACAATTTCTTTGATCCCAAATCGAGTTGAAGCAGATAAGCTGGCAGACTTCAGACCTATTTCATTGTGAAATGTCTTATTTTTTTTAATAATTGGTTTTCATCGTGAAATGTCATCTACAAAATTGTCTCTAAGATTTTAATTCGTAGGCTGCTGAAAGTAACACCAAAGATGGTTCAAATATTCAATGGGTGTTTATTACAGACATGTTTGCAAAAAGTGTCTTGCAATGTAAATTGTCCAAAGTTTTGACAGATCAAGTATTTCGAAGCGAGGTCTTCTAAAGATGGACTTAAGAAACACTTTTGATTTGG
>NW_026620656.1:0-4041 GCF_000801105.2 Raphanus sativus
CCCGCAACCGCCCGCAACCGCAAACGCTAGCTGGAACCAGCTTTTGATTTTAAGAGGTTCGGAGCGGTTTGAAGCGATTTGTAGCGGTTTGAAGCGATTTGTAGCGTTTTCTGTGATTGTTTCGAAATGCCAACAACCGCTATGAACCGCAAAAGCTGTGTTTGCGGGTGGTAGCGGGAAAACCAGTCGCCCCTAAGTCACACATATGTGTGTGTATCTCTGCATGTGAGTGTGTGTGTGTATATAATACCTCTTCGCGGAGGCGAGCATTTTCAATCCTGAGATGCTGTTCATCGAAAGACATTTCTCCAATAGCAGCTGGACCGCCACAGTTAGGGCATGTAGCATTGCTTAGAGCCTCCTTGTATCTATTGTTCTCTGCTCTGAGCTTGTCATTGTCCGACTTAAGAATTTGGTTATCATGCCTCTCATGTTGTGCCTACATATTTTACACAAAAATATATTGTGAGAAATATAACTTCCCTTAATCGTTCATTGATATGAAAATGCTTAAGTATATATATAATAAAATATATATATAAATATATAAATATACATGAAAAATAGTTAACAATATATATTTTTACGTTAATGGTTACATATACCTTCATTTGTGTGCGTTTGTTTTGGAACCAAAACTTGATTTGAAGAGGCTCTAAACCGAGATCGCGGCTCAACTCTTTGCGTTGCTTATCATCTGGATGAGGGCATTCTTTAAAGAACCTGTAAAATCCGAATAAAAATGGAACTTTGAAATGTTTTCAGTCTATTATTATATATGAGCTACAGAGCTTGAGTGTTGTTTCTTACGATTCGAGTTCTTGGATTTGACGCTGCGTGTGGCGATGGTAACGCTTCTTTTTGTTGGGACGTTGGTTAGGATCTTGAAGCTCTTCACCGGAAGGATTCTCGTTGGTAACTTCGGTGCCTGACTTGGTCTCGAAATCATCTTCACGGCTTCCGGTGATTCCAAAGTCGTTGTCTGAGGTACTCTTTGTGGTCATGTCGAACATATGATGGCCTTCAAACATGTTTGGATGATACATTGTGATGATGATTTGATTCTGATCACTCAGTCAGATACTAGTCACAAACTGAAGTTTTTGTTGTGAACTTTTGGTTCCTTCAAATCTTCTAGGCTGTGATCATAATGGTTTCTTGATATGATTTTTTACTCCAAGTATATCTTCCACTGCCCAAAATCAAAATAGTCAAAGATTGTATTCGAAATTGTCACGTTTATCAAAATGGAATGAAGAAAAAAGAGAAGAAGATCACATTAACGAAATGCAAGAAAATAAGGATGTTAAGGGAAAGTAATTTTGAAGTGTTATGAAACTGTAACTAGCTTTAATATTGTATAGTGTTGCCATTTTCACAAGTAAACGTTAATCCAACGATAAAATATGGGGGTTCCTCCCTGTTTTGTTACATATATATTACATACACTTTCTAGAAAAAGCACTTATAAATATGAAATGTCGCCGTCAAAAAAAATATGAAATGTCTTATCTTATATTACATAACATGCAAAGATAAACTATGAGCACTATCTTAATAGTATATAAACTAGACATAAATAAAATAAAGAAACATTTAGATAATTATAAATATAGCTAGATCCAGAAAAGTGATTCTAACAAAAAAAACTAGGGAGAAAAGATGACATCTTTCTCTTCAATCTAGATCGAGATGAATAGTAATATTCCACAAAACTAAGCCACAACCATAACCGCATACGTCTATGCATATATGTGCATGTATATAGACAAGTATATAACAGTGCTTTTCTCAAAAAAAAAAAGGTATATAACAGTGCATATATGTGCGAGTGTAGCTATCTCCGAGTGTGTGTGCAAATAAACAAACAAAAGAAAACCAATCATTGAATGTCACAAGACTTATCAAAACTTCAGATCTACCGGACAGATCTGACGGTGAAGGAAGAAAAGAAAGAGAGCTACGTTCTATAAGAAACCCTAATTGGGGTAAGGTCAAAAATGAAAACAAGAACACTTGCATAACTTAAAATACTTACTTCAATCTGAAACTCTGATTTCTTTGGAAATTTTTGAACCCTATAAAGACAGATTGCCTTGTAGTTCTTTTTTTTCTTCTTCCTTTTGGTTGGTGGAAGTTTTGGGTTCGAGTTAAATGAGTTTCTCTCTCAAAAGCTAGTAAGAAAGGGGAGAGAGAGAGAGAAAGAGAGTACAAGTTTCTAATCTCTCAAATGAACTTATTAAAGAATTAAATTGACCTTGGTCTTTGTGCAATAAAAGGAACCGTTTTCAGTAAAAATACTAAAACTAATAAGATAGGCTAAACTTAATTTGGTGTAGAGAGATACAGATCTAGGGTTCTATAATTAAATACTTTATATAGTGTGTATAGGGGTTAATTAAAGCGTTGACAATAAGTCAATGGTCTTTTTGGTTACACAACCACCAAGTAAATTTCGTCAAACCCCTTTTGAATTTCTAACTCCAAGAAATATTTTAGTAATCTCCAAGAAAGGTTTTAGTAACGCTTTCTTAACTAGATCATAAGTCTTCGCAAAAAGACACTAATGCACTAAAACTATACCAAAATAATCTAAACATAAACACAGGAATAGAGAAATCTAGATCTTGAGAAGCCAAAATTTATAATTAAAAAAAAATGAAAGCTCTAAAGCCTTGTACTCTTCTCAGACAACATGCAACACATAGCTTGGGAATACATGTTGACAAATGAGCATAGGGATACATATATGCGTGCATAAAATATATATACATATATATATATATATATAGAGAGAGAGAGAGAGAGATCTTACTTCTAAAGGCATAAGGAAACCCTAATTCACAATGATCTTTGGTTTATGGCAAATTTTCTTGAGGAGGATAACAAAGATCAGGGATGATGGCAGGAGAACAAAAAATGGAGTTTTTGCTAGGGTAGGGCTAACCGACCGGCACCAGAAACCCGGATTTTTCTTGGATAATCTTAAACCGAGGGAGAGCTAACTAGTACAATGGAATTTGTGGAAGAAGAAGAAAGAGAAGAAGAAGAAGACAAGGGAGGAAGAAAGGGAATAGGTGGATTTGGAAGAAGAAAAAGGAGTTATTGCTGAGCGCATAGAGAGGGTGCAATGCATTTATGATTATCTAAAGCTCCATAAATGCTCTTGTGGGGCTGTATACATATAGAGGAGAGTTTCAGTTCATATAAGGTAAAAGACAAACTTTAAAAGTTACTGTTTTTCTTTCACCTCCTGGTTTCTCAGTTCTCATAAGAAACCATCAGCTTTGAAAAGTAATTATTTATGTTACATATAAATGGGTTTCTTTGGCTTCCATACTAATTAATGTGTAAATGATCTATTACCAACCCATTCTCTAACCCCTGTACCAACAACAAAGCATCAGTTAGGTTTACAAATGTTTATTTTTTTGTCAATGCGTGGTTTTATGTTCTCAAACTAGATTTTAAGTTTATACTATATTAATTAAGTACTTTAATATTGTATGTGTGAGTGTGCGCGCTTATATATATTGAATGTGTGTGTTTAAATTTATGCATAAAATCATAAATTTTCTTTTTCTCAAATACTAACTGGGATTAGTTCTGATAGTAATGTTTTGTATTTATGTTACTAGATACTCTTATATGCAAGAACTATTTCCAATATGAAGGATGGACATGACGATGACATATCAGTGTGGGAGAACTTCTTTCACTAAAATACTGTTGTTAGCTAAGTCGTCAATAAGTATTTTAATGTTTTATTGATCATCAATTTGAATGGTCTTAATTCTCCATATAATATCTAAAAGGCTAATATAATATATAACTTTTGATTCACAGTTTTAAAATGAAACTTAGTTGACAAAATTATTAATTTGTTTATTACTTTATAATAGAAATGACTAATATGTCTGTACAACTAGTTTATGTTTATTACTTTATAATAGAAATGACTAATATGTCTGTACAACTAGTTTATACTTGAAAAATATTTTACATATTTGATGGAATAACATTCAAAAATATATAGTAAAA
>NW_026620657.1:0-4039 GCF_000801105.2 Raphanus sativus
TCACCAATCTCTGATTCTCTTACTCTAATCTCTTTCAACCCTTCATAACTACTCAGATTACTAAATAAATTATCCTTCATGATTCTTATCAAACCAGGATGAACCACGATCTAAGAAGCTTTATTTGGAACCACTAATCAGTGGAGAATAACCAGGAAGTTGAATAAATCTCATAGGAGTTGTGAGTAAGAAGATATCCCACTTTCTATCCAGATGATTCCAGATTAGCCTGTTCGGACATATGGCAATATCTTCATGATTCTTATCAAACCAGGATGAACCACGATCTAAGAAGCTTTATTTGGAACCACTAATCAGTGGAGAATAACCAGGAAGTTGAATAAATCTCATAGGAGTTGTGAGCAAGAAGATATCCCACTTTCTATCCAGATGATTCCAGATTAGCCTGTTCGGACATATGCCAATATCTTCATGATTCTTATCAAACCAGGATGAACCACGATCTAAGAAGCTTTATTTGGAACCACTAATCAGTGGAGAATAACCAGGAAGTTGAATAAATCTCATAGGAGTTGTGAGTAAGAAGATATCCCACTTTCTATCCAGATGATTCCAGATTAGCCTGTTCGGACATATGGCAATATCTTCATGATTCTTATCAAACCAGGATGAACCACGATCTAAGAAGCTTTATTTGGAACCACTAATCAGTGGAGAATAACCAGGAAGTTGAATAAATCTCATAGGAGTTGTGAGTAAGAAGATATCCCACTTTCTATCCAGATGATTCCAGATTAGCCTGTTCGGACATATGCCATTATCTTCATGATTCTTATCAAACCAGGATGAACCACGATCTAAGAAGCTTTATTTGGAACCACTAATCAGTGGAGAATAACCAGGAAGTTGAATAAATCTCATAGGAGTTGTGAGTAAGAAGATATCCCACTTTCTATCCAGATGATTCCAGATTAGCCTGTTCGGACATATGGCAATATCTTCATGATTCTTATCAAACCAGGATGAACCACGATCTAAGAAGCTTTATTTGGAACCACTAATCAGTGGAGAATAACCAGGAAGTTGAATAAATCTCATAGGAGTTGTGAGTAAGAAGATATCCCACTTTCTATCCAGATGATTCCAGATTAGCCTGTTCGGACATATGCCATTATCTTCATGATTCTTATCAAACCAGGATGAACCACGATCTAAGAAGCTTTATTTGGAACCACTAATCAGTGGAGAATAACCAGGAAGTTGAATAAATCTCATAGGAGTTGTGAGTAAGAAGATATCCCACTTTCTATCCAGATGATTCCAGATTAGCCTGTTCGGACATATGGCAATATCTTCATGATTCTTATCAAACCAGGATGAACCACGATCTAAGAAGCTTTATTTGGAACCACTAATCAGTGGAGAATAACCAGGAAGTTGAATAAATCTCATAGGAGTTGTGAGTAAGAAGATATCCCACTTTCTATCCAGATGATTCCAGATTAGCCTGTTCGGACATATGGCAATTATCTTCATGATTCTTATCAAACCAGGATGAACCACGATCTAAGAAGCTTTATTTGGAACCACTAATCAGTGGAGAATAACCAGGAAGTTGAATAAATCTCATAGGAGTTGTGAGTAAGAAGATATCCCACTTTCTATCCAGATGATTCCAGATTAGCCTGTTCGGACATATGCCAATATCTTCATGATTCTTATCAAACCAGGATGAACCACGATCTAAGAAGCTTTATTTGGAACCACTAATCAGTGGAGAATAACCAGGAAGTTGAATAAATCTCATAGGAGTTGTGAGTAAGAAGATATCCCACTTTCTATCCAGATGATTCCAGATTAGCCTGTTCGGACATATGCCATATCTTCATGATTCTTATCAAACCAGGATGAACCACGATCTAAGAAGCTTTATTTGGAACCACTAATCAGTGGAGAATAACCAGGAAGTTGAATAAATCTCATAAGTGTTGTGAGCAAGAAGATATCCCACTTTCTATCCAGATGATTCCAGATTAGCCTGTTCGGACATATGGCATTATCTTCATGATTCTTATCAAACCAGGATGAACCTGGTACGGCCCTGGATAGGCTGTCTCTCCCTGGATCACTTGAAGGGGGCGTGGGTGGATGAAAGGTGATGGAGATGGTCTTCTCCTTAGAACTATGAGCTGCTCTAAAGATGTTTTGCTACTCCTGAGACACAGGTTCACCCTGCTTGGTGTCTGGATGAATCACAGAAGATCACTCTTCTTATTGTGATAAAAGTTGTTCACTAAGAACAATGATAAGAAAGTCTCCAAGGAGACAGTTGTTGAGCCAACAAAGCTTCAGTTTATTCAATCAATGGTTAATGTTTACATGGAGGCTCGTGCTACATAAATAATAGAGAAGAAAACGAAATCCTAAGCTAAAGAAAACCCTAAACCAAAACCAAATCGGTTTAGTAAAACCATATCCTAATCCTATTGCTAATTGGTTTATAAATCACCAAACTTAATCCTAATTGGTTTACACTTAATAAAATCATAAATAAACTTAAAATAAACCATCTTGGACGTGCCTTATCCTCTTGGGCCAATCATAATCCAAGCTGGCTTGTCTTTCCACTTTTTGGGCCGATAAAGGCCTTTTTCGAACAATTCTTGCTTGGGCTCGATCCATCTTGTTCCATGTCCGACCAAGTTGCTTCTTATGCTCATTTGAATGATAAAGATCCTTCTCATGTTCCATTTCCAGCTCTGGTTCTTCATCTTCCATTTCCAACTCATTTCTCGCCCATGTCGGTTTGAACAGTGCATTTCTCGATCACACTGAATCACCCATTCCATTTCCTGTCCAACCAGCTTTCTTCCATCCATTTCTTGGTCAATCAGGTTGCATACTAGACGTCCATGTTGGTCCATAGTCATTCCTATCTTTATAAAGGCCTCAGCAAGGTCCATAGCCTTCTCTCGGTCCAATACCTCATGAATAAGGCCAATAAGCTGTCCAATGAGTCCATTAAGCTTTCCTATGACCCACTGCCTTTCAAGGACTTGCATTAGCTTCCAGGACATTAATTTGAAGCTTCTCCAGGTCGCACCATTCCCTCCTCCTTTAAAAAGATTTGTCCTCAAATCTTGTTCTTTAAAGATGAATGTACAGTCCAATCTCTGCTGCATTGTTTCTTCTTGGACCAGGGTGTTGTTAATGCCCTTGTGCACGTTTATCTCCCCTCCAGGCTCAAACACAAAGCTTTGCAAAGCCTTCACACGTTCTAGATGCTTCACTGGACAGTGCTTCTTACGAGCAACACATAGAGCAAGCAATTTCTGTTCCTTGTTTAGATCAGATCTCACAGCTTCTGATTGAGCTTCTCTCCACTGATACCCAGCACAAGTCTTGATCTTAAACTTCTGAGAATGTGATCTCAGCTTAGACAAACCAGAAACTAGCATTGGTTCTCTCCTTTGATGCAATAACCCTTCCAAGTCATGCTCCAATGATGCTGCTATTTGGATCAGATTGTTGTTGATGCTTTTATGCAAACACAAGCTTCCTCCTGGTTCAAAAACAATCTGTTGCAACCCTTTGGAAACCCTCAGTTGGTCAACAAAGCTGAACTTAAAATATACCATAGGTCTGATCAGTAAATCACAAGTTAAAGTCTTATTACTTTCTCCTTGATCAACCAAAACAAGTTCCAAATCAGGAGCTGTAGATGACTCTTCAAGCACTCCCTCTTCTTTATTTTTCTGATCAGGCACGTGACTACACCTAGCTGATAATCTCTTCTCCTGTTTCAGAGTGTTTTCCAAGCTAGGGAAGCTAAAGGATGTGTTAGGAAATCCAAAGATGAGCCAAAGTCCTACTGTGGTCATGAGGAACAAAGAAAGTTGCAACTACATAATGCATATCTTGTTGAATAAATCTCATAGGAGTTGTGAGCCAGAAGATATCCCACTTTATATCCAGATGATTCCAGATTAGCCTGTTCGGACATATGACAATAGCTTCATGGTTCTTATTAAACCAGGATGAACCACGATCTAAGAAGCTTTATTTGGAACCACTAATC
>NW_026620658.1:0-4037 GCF_000801105.2 Raphanus sativus
CCTTTGGGACAAAACCTTGTAAGGGAAAAAGAGTAGGTTCATCAAGGCCTGGGGATTGGCCAGTGGTTCTTTGTACCTTACCAACAATGTAAGGGATCCAAAGAACCACTTGGATCATGGCCTCTTCTCGTGATGCAGTGAGCTCCACACTTCATTGCACATCACCAACACTTCTTGGATCTCTTTCTTGAAACCGGCTGTGTCTTCCCTTCTCTCGTGGCTTCTTACCATCTTCATCAGGTCAGATCACACCCTAGCTCTTCCTCATTGAGACTCCAAGTCAGGTACCTGATACATCATCACACAAGTGTATCAGTTCATCAAGATATAAACCTATCAAGCAATGTATTAAAGAGATTAGTTTAGGTTTACTCCCTTGTTTATAATGGTGAGGCATGGCTGCTCTGAACCGCCACTTGCATCCTCACTCTCTGAGCTTAACAGCTCCACTTCTCATCATGTAAGCTCACTAACACTCCCCCTCAAGCTTGAGACCGAGAATAGGGAAGGTCCAAGCTTGAAGGTGAGCGCATGATAAGCTCCATGATCTCTCTTGTGGGAACACCTCCATCTTCTCAGACTTGATGCTTACACCCCCACTTAACTACCATTGCACTGAGGAGATACATCAGCCCACGCTTGTTGTGAGACCTTCTTCTTCCCTCCACTTCGGCTTGATCATCCTTCATGATCAGCTTGCAATGGTCTTGAGGAACCCAGGTCATTGAGCTTAGAGGATCTTCTGGTAGCTCACTTGAATCCCCACCTCAAGCTTGGCTGAGTATAGGTCCAAGCTTGAAGTGAGCTACAATGAGTTTTCAAACCGGGAGCGCATCACCACCTACAGCTGCGCTTAAGCCAACCGATCCACCAGTGCCTTCAGCTCCAATGCCTTAAGATCATCAGTCTCCCCATGACTTTCTGTGATGATCTTCCCCTTGTGTGTCTCCATGAACCAGGAGCGCATCACTAACACTAGCTGCGCTATCTTAACCGGCCATACACACAAGCTATTCTCCATTGCTTTCTACAATGGCAAGTCTACCTCTTGCTTGGACTGGTGATGAACTAAGAACACTCCTCATGCACCTGAAACATCACTCAAACTCCAGCATAGATAAGACACAAGTGCATTGGGTCAATCCTTGATGCATCATCAAGATTGAACACCAATGTCTTTAAGCAATGCACTAGACAGAATCAAGACAATGCAAGTTCTACTATGCAAGCAACCTTCACTAAAGCACAAGAATGATCTTACTAGATACATTTCAAGTTACTTAGCAATTTTTTAAAGCTCCTTTACCTGCTCCTTAGACATGAATCTAATAGCATGATACAAGGAAGCTTAAAGATGATAGTATGCACTAGCCATTATCAGTTTCTTTTCATGAATGTATCAACTGATCAATACATTACGATCTGCTACACATTCATTAAGAACTGAGGCCAAGCATCACTATCATCAACCAACACCAGACAATGCAAGCTCACACAAGATTTCAAGTTAAGCAAACCGGATTCAAACAACACTGTCTAACATCCTAGCACACTTATAACTGAACCGGAGCAAGCAATAACATCTCTCAACTTCAAACAAGTCTCAATAAGCATCCTGGGACAATAACACTCTATCCACAGGTTTTAATCACAACACAACACCACAATCAGTTCATATGCTCAAGCTTTATCAAGAGAAAGAGTTTCCTTACAGCCAGAGAACTAGTGCTAGTTCTCTGATCCTCCAAAGCACACGGCAAGAACTGGATCAGTTGGTGTCGACCCCAACATCTCCTTCCTCCATGGACCTCTCTCTTGAACTCTCCACGCCAAAGACCCCACCTTTCTTCATGGTTTCAACTCGCCACACTAACTCCAAGTGAAAGCTATCACCTTTCATCTTGGACAGTAAGTGAGATGGCGCTTGGAACTGGTTTTGTTGGAGAGGCTAGCTAGACCACACCACAACCTTTGCTTCCAGGAACCTTCTCTCTTCAATGGCGACCCATGAGAGTGTGTAGATCAACCAAGAACAGCTTCTCTCCATCTCGGATGAACACATCTTCTTCTTGAGGTGATGAACAGCCGGCTGGACAAGGAGCTTCTCTCTAGGCTTGAAACGACATGGGAGTGAAGCATGAGCAGTGCGGTAGCTTGGAACCAAGTTCATATGAACCTGGCTCTGATACCATGTGAGTTTTTATAGAGTTCTCAACTCTCTGATGTGTGTGTGTTTGTAACAGCTCTAATAGAGCACGATGAGAGCTTGATATGAATAAAGGAGAAGTCTGATGACTAGTGATTACAAAGATCAGAAACAATAGATTAAGAGAGATTATAAGATTAAGAAAGGGAGAGATTAAAGGGAATCTGATCTAAGAACACTAGTTTTATTATATGAAGGAGAAGGGAAATCCCCCTTACTCACTTAGAGTTTACAAATCAACAATGAGCTGCTTAAATACAACTTGCAATACTCATGAAAGCCCTAAAGCTATGGATAAGAGATGAAGAGTGGAGATTTAAAGTATTTGAAATGGATGGTGAGATCAGATGTTGCAAGCTGTGTAAAGGTGTAGCAAAGGCTTGGTTTGAACCTCACAAACTCGCCTGGTGTATCTGTCCACTCCTTTGGCCAGATACATAGTCAAGCCTTTGCTTCTTCCTTTCCAGCTTTGCACAGCCTGTCCTTTTGACTGAATGGATAAGAAACCTTATCCATAAACAGCTAGTAACAGTGCACATCTTCTTCCTTTTCCAAACTATTCCAAGATGCTATTTGGATGCCTTCCTCACTCTCTTGGTCGTCCATCACTCTTGCTTGTGATCCAAGACTTCCCAAACAGTGTATAGTACTTTTGTAATAGTGTATAGTGCTTTCTCACTATACACTATTACATCAACTTCTCCAAATACACCCAAACTCTTCCAGTCTCATCCACTCTTCTCTATAAGCCCTTCTTGGACTTTACTTAACTTGAGAATCACTTCAGTCTCCTTCTGAAGCTTGATTGAACTCTTCAGCTCAATACTCATTTCTTTTCTTCAAGTTAACAAGGTCTTCCAGCTGAACCGGAACTGTAACGAGCTTGCTGTAGTTGTTTCCCTCCATCTTCTCTTGCTTGTATCACACGTGACCTGAAAAGCTTCTATCTTGCAACCACGCTTGAAGAATCACAAGAACTCAACCTCAAGACCACACAGACTCTCGGATAAGCTCCAATAATATCTTTAGTATAGTAACAAGTCTTCCCGAATCACCAAGAACACAAGAGAGAGATAAGGTAACAAGAACACAAGATTTGCGGAATGAAAATGAGGTTTCTCTCAATACCAAAGCCAACCTGGCTCTGATACCATGAGATTTTAGAGAATAGAATGTGTATTGAGAGATTAATGAGAGATTAGAAGAAAGAATAAGAGATTAAGAGCAGATTAGGAGAGATTTGGTTTTGAGATTCAATAGTAACTAAAGGAGAGAAATGTCGACATGATGAACTAGAGAGAGAGAGAGTAAGACTCAAAGTATGATTTCATTAAGTGAAGAGATTACAATATAAAGGAGAGAGCTAAAGAGGGTTTGCGCAAGCTAACCCACTATTACAAGCATGTGAGGTCAAACCACTATTCTAAACACTAGGCTGAGATGCTTTACATGCTTTGCTTAGCTTTAACCAGCCTGTAAAGTAACATCTTATCCACAAACGGTAACAAGAGTGGCGCGCCTCTCTTCCTTTGGTTAGATCACTGTGCTTTCCTTCTTCCTCAACCCAAGTGTTCCATAGTTTCATTTTAACCTTCTCACACTTGCATTTACCTCTTTTACCATGCAGTAACTTTATTTTTACTGCATGGTAACTTTTCACAAGTTACTCTTCATCTCTTCTCCTCTTTATTCTCATCACTCTCCTCATCTCTTCTCACCACATTTCAACAGAAGATATTGACATATGTCCGAACAGGCTAATCTGGAATCATCTGGATAGAAAGTGGGATATTTTCTTACTCACAACTCCTATGAGATTTATTCAACTTCC
>NW_026620659.1:0-4035 GCF_000801105.2 Raphanus sativus
AGAGTGTAGACTGGTCCTCTGGATTTGAATCTCAAGTACTACAATTGCAACTGTTAACTTGGCAGTAGCAAGAATTCATTTTTAGTGTATCAAGTGTTGGCGCCGTTGCGACGGGGACCAGATTTTTTACCTCTAATTTTCGGTTTCATATCTAGTCTAAGATATCTAACTCATGTTTATTTCTTTGTTTCAGCTGATGATCCAGGTGCATGACCAGTAGACATACTCGGAGCAACGCACAAGGACCACTGCATCAGCTTACCAACGAGGAACTAGCGAGATTGGAACGACAGAACCGTCAACAGCCGAGATCTACGAACACCAACATGGGTGATCACCAAGATGATCTCACTGCTGCGTTTGCACTCATGCAAGAGCAGATGCAGCAGATGCAGCAAACGATCCAAGCGCAGCAAGCTGCTGCCGAGCAAGCTGCTCTGAATGCTGCGAACCAGCAGAACCAACAGGAGGAAGTTGTCCAGATCGGCCAGAGAAACTTACTGGGCAATCTGCCTGCTACGCGATCTGCCATCAACCCTCCACCGTGCACTAGGCAAGACTTCGAGATCAAACCAGCCTTGATAAGTCTAGTGCAAAGGAAGATCTTTAATGGGCTTCCTGCTGAGATACCGATGGACCACATCGAGCACTTTGAGAAGATGTGTGGTTTCACTAAAGCGAATGGACTACCACCCGATTACATCAAGTGTACTCTGTTCCCTTTCTCTCTTGATGGGAAAGCTGCTCGCTGGCTAGATTCCCTACCCACGGGATCACTCACCACTTGGGAACAAGTCCGAGAGGCCTTCTTAAGCCACTTCTACACGAAATCGAAGACGGCAGCTCTGAGACAGAAGATCGTGACCTTCAAAAAGTTGGTGGACGAGCCGTTCTGCGATGCATGGGAGCGATTCAACGTCTACCGCAGAGAGTGCCCGCATCACGGTTTTGAGGAAGACTATCTGCTGGGAGTGTTCTACGATGGAGTAGGCTGGGAGTACATGAACGCTTTGAACTCAGCCAGTAAGGGAGATTTCATGACTCAGTCCACTCAAGGTGCTTTCGAGTTGATTGAGAACATGGCCTCAATCTCAGCTGATAATAACCGCGAGACTGATCGCACTTAGAAGGTGAAAAGCATCGATAACAGCAAGATTGATGAGCTCTCTGCCAAGGTCGATCAGCTGATTAAAAGCAATCAGAACCAGGTCTTCATCATGGAAGAATCCCCTCAGGATAAGGCAACCGGGGAAGGAACATCAGAGGCAGATCAGTCAGCTGAGGATCAGCATGAAGTGAGTTATGTGAATGGGCAAGGATGGCAGTTCAAGAACTATCACCCGAACCCTAACGTGAGGAACAATCCCCACCTGTTCAATGCCCCTAAACCAGACGATAAAGCTCAAGGAAATCAGGGTCAGAGCAGTGGATACCAAAGGCCTTATGGCAATCAGGGAAGAACCTTTGTCCTCAACCCAGCTCAGAATGCCCAGTTCCATAGCCAGAAACAGCCGGTTAATCAGCAGGTTGCACAACCGACACAGACTGCTCCGCACGATGACATGAAGAGCCTTGCCAATATGATGAGCCAGCTGCTCCAAGGACAGCAAATCCAGGGGAAAGCACTGAACCAGGTCACAAACGACATCAACACCAGGATGAATCATATGTTCAATGACCTGAGTGCCAAGTATGACAATGTCTCAAGCCATATGAGACAGATGGATATTCAGATTTCCCAGACTGCTGAGAGTGTGAAGAGACAGCAAGGAACTCTCCCTGGAAAAACAGACAAGAACCCCAAGGAGTGCAATGCGTTAGGTCTAAGGAGTGGAAAGCAACTGCCTGATCTGGACCCCAGGAGATTCACATCGGCTGAGAAAGGGAAGCAGAAGGAGTCGGATCAGCCACCTAAAGATGTACCCACAGATGAGGAAGAGGCAGAACAACCTACTGAGACTGTTCCGACTGAAGCAGAGCGACCCGCTGGGATTGTTCCCCCGACCGCAGCGCCTTCTCCTGCTCGTCAGTATGTACCAAAAGTACCCTACCCTGTTCCAGCTAAGGCTACACGCAAGGATAAGGAAGAGATGAAGTGCAGGAAGATGCTGGAAGACCTAACTGTCAAGCTCCCTCTAATGAGTGCGATACAGATGATACCATCCATGCGTAGCTTTGTGAAGGGACTGATCTCTGGGATGATATCTGACGACAGCGAGTTAATGATTGTCTCTAAGGAGTGCAGTGCGGTGCTCCAGAACAGAAAGATCAAGAAGCTGGGTGATCCGGGAAAATTTGTCCTCTTGGTTCAGATTGGGAGAACAGTCTTCTCATGCTCACTGGTCGATCTAGGGTCAAGCATAAACCTCATGCCATATATTGTGGCTAAGCGCCTTGGGTACACGGACTTCAAGCCTACCAGGATGTCCCTAGTGTTTGCTGATCGATCTGTGAAATCTCCAGTTGGAATTCTCGAAGATCTTCAAGTTCTGGTTGGGAACACACTTGTTCCTGCCGATTTCGTTGTTCTAGAAGTCGAGGAAGATTCCAATGATCCCCTGACCCTAGGCAGACCATTCCTGTGCAATGTTGGAGCTATAATTGATGTCCGACAGGGGAAGATTGATCTCCACCTTGGAGATATTGTGATGAAGTTTGAGATGGATCAGATGCTCAAGAAACCAATGCTGGATGGACAAACCTTCACTGTCCAAGAAGATGGTGATCCGCTAGAGCCGCATGAGGGAATGATCGAGGAGATTCTCACCGAGGATCCACTTGAACTCGCCTTAGTCAGAGCTGAAGCCGAGCAGAGCTTACAGAGTGTTGATGCTGATGCCTATGCCAAATTCCTGGATTCAGCCAGGAGTATTGAGAGAATGGCGGCAAATCTAAGTCTGGGGGAGAACAGTGAGTCCAACAAATCGACTGGAACAACCGCGCCTCGGAACCCGTCTGTTCCGGCAGCTCAGGTCGATGACTCATGGAGCGAGCTGAAAGCTCCAAAGGTAGAGCTCAAATACCTTCCCAAGGGACTCAGGTATGCATTTCTTGGACCCAACTCCACATATCCTGTCATTGTGAATGATGACCTGAACAATGCCGAGACTGCTCTACTTTTGTGTGAGCTGAGAAAATATCGTAAGGCATTAGGTTATTCTCTAGCTGACATACCTGGCATTTCACCTGATCTGTGCATGCATATAATACACCTGGAAGATGAATCGATGACTTCTGTAGAACATCAGAGGAGGTTAAACCCAAATCTAAAAGATGTTGTAAAGAAAGAGATAATAAAACTTCTAGAAGCAGGTGTGATCTATGCGATCTCTGATAGTAAGTGGGTTAGTCATGTGCATGTAGTACCTAAGAGAGGTGGGATCACTGTGGTAACCAATGAAAAGAATGAATTGATCCCTACTAGAACAGTCACTGGTCATCGCATGTGCATTGATTTTCGTAAGCTTAATGCTGCGACTCGTAAGGATCACTTCCCACTTCCTTTTATTGATCAAATGCTTGAGAGATTGGCTAACCACCCTTACTATTGCTTTTTAGATGGGTATTCAGGTTTCTTTCAGATTCCCATCCACCCAGACGATCAGGAGAAGACGACGTTCACATGCCCTTATGGAACATATGCATACAGGAGGATGCCCTTCGGCTTGTGCAATGCTCCAGCGACCTTCCAACGCTGCATGATGTCGATTTTTACTGATCTGATCGAAGACATAATGGAGGTTTTCATGGACGATTTCAGCGTCTATGGAAGCTCCTTTCATGTTTGTTTGTCAAATTTATGCAGGGTGCTGAAGCGATGCGAGGAGAAGCATCTGGTGCTGAAACTGGGAGAAATGCCACTTCGGGGGATGTATTCAATTTAGCATTTGATGTGATTTGATTTTTAATGGAGTTTTAGATGATTTTAATAAGTTGCAGAGATTTAGGTGATTTTTGTTAAACTACTCTAGAATATCACCTAAAACAATGGGATTTGAGTTTTATTTTTTTTAACTAAGAAACTCCACCCAAACA
>NW_026620660.1:0-4024 GCF_000801105.2 Raphanus sativus
TTTGCTTCTGTTTGCATCATAAACTTATAAAACTCATAAAAAGGTTCACTCTTTGTTTCAGGTACCAATCCGAACTATTGGACAAAACCTCAGTTCCATATTTCCGGAAGGCCTGACCCTGTGCCCACAACATTTTTGGTATCAGAGCTCAAGCTCCTGACTAAGGTGATATCTATCCTTGCATTTCATATTTGCTTGCATTTGTTTTCATCTTAAATCAAAAAAAAAAAAAAAAAAAACAGTTTTGCATTTTGTGTTCTTTGTTCATCATAAAATTGAAAACCATAAAAAGTGTGAGGTAGGAGACGACCAGTTGTTGAGTTTGATTCATTTCAATCATAAAAAGAAAAGAAAAATTTGTTTGCATTCATTTAGCTATTTGTTTCCATTTTTAAAAAAAAAATTTCAAAAAAAATCTGCATTCCATATTTGTTTCTTATTTGATTCCTGCATTTAAAAAAAAAAAATTATTGTTAGTTTGCATTTCATTTTTCTTTGTCCTAGTTATTATTTCATATCATATTTGTCTCTCCATTTCGTGCTTGCATCAGAAAATAAAAAAAAAAGTTTTTATTGCATAGTTTATTTCATATCGGTTCATATTTGCATAATTCTCGGTTTAGTGTAAATTGCATTTTGCATTTGATTTATTTTGGTTAGACCAAAGCTTTCCATACCTTCACTTGATCTTTGAGATTGTTTCAGGGAGCAATGGAAGAGGAGAGACACGGCCAAAACCAAAGGGCCAAGCTGAGCCAAGAGTTGACAGCTTTGCAAGAGGTTGAACAGATTGCTCAGTTGAGAAAAAGAAGAAAGGCACAAGGCCAACGTCCACAGCCAGGAGAAAGAAGATTTGGAGATGCACCAGAGGCTGTCTATGTCGAGCCCAAGCCACCAGATCCTTCAAGGATCAATCAAACTCCAATTTCTAAAACCCACAAACATTATGTTGTTAATTCTCGGTTTGAATATAACTCTTTTGCTGATAAAATTGAACTCTTTAAATTTTCAGGAAAAAGAGGTTATCTTAGATGGGAAAGGAACCTTGATGAATGGTTTCACTACAACAACATCTTGAAGGAAGAAAGGCTAGCTTATGCCATTGATCATCTAAAAGGAGATGCCTTTAAATGGTGGGTTCAAGAAGTAGATGATAGATGGTTTTACAAGGAGCCAACTATCAAAACGTGGGGAGGACTTAAGAAAGCCATGAGGTATGAGTTTGCACCAGGTTATACAAGATCTCAGATCAAGGAGCAGTACCCAAGGAGGTATCCAACTCATGGTTCCCAAGAAGCAAGAGAAGCTGTCCACAAGGAGGGTCAAAGAAGCTTGCCTCAACAAACCAACTTTCAGCCAAACCAGGGGCACGCCATTGTCCATTACTTAGGCCAGAAAAGTGACATCCTAAAGGTCATAGAGTTGAGTAAAAACGTCAGCCAAGACCCCTTGAGCAGACCCAAAGAAGAGCTAGATAAACCATCTCTTCAAGCAAAGGCTATGGTAAGTCCTACACTTGATAATTTGGTTTATGAATCTTCTTCCACTGGTATAAGTCACTTGTCTTTGTCAGAGAATGTTAAGACAGGTTCTGAGGTCAAGCAAAATCCGAACTCCACACCCTTGTTGGAATCAAGAGTTGTCCATGATTTATTTCCAAGAAAAATGGAGATTCCAAACCAAAAGAAAGAAGAGGCATCAACCCAAGGTAAGTCTTCTAACTTTAAAAATTTAAAAGATCAGACATGTTATAGATGTCATAAAAGAGGACACTTTGCTGTGACTTGCCCCACTAAGCAAGCATTGATACAAACATCACTAGAAAAGAAAACAGATTTATCTATAAAAAGTGATAGTTTTATTCAATCTGACTTATTGGTTCAAAATTCTGGTATAATGCACTTGTTTTTGCCAAGGAATTTTGATCCAGGAATAACAAAAGAAAGAGAGCCTAGAGGAAGAGATCCCACGTCCCTAGTAAGGCACACCATCAGCATTACATGTGCAAAACAGAATGAAGGAGAAGCTGGCAACAAAGAGAAAATCATACTTCAACTTTTTGATGCAATCAAAGTAAGTATGAACTTTAAATATTCTGTTTTTAAATCTTCAACCACAGATATAATGCATTTGTCTTTGCCAAGAAATTGTTTTTCAGATACAAGACAAGAAGAAGCTCACACCAAACAAGATAAAAGGGTGCAAGAAAGGCAGCCATCAATCCAAAATTGTCCAAAGAAGAATTTAATTCTTCATCATGCTGATGCACCTATGGTAAATTCGACCATATCACATTCTCTTAATGAAACTCCAGTATCAGATATAATTCACTTTGTCTTTGTCCAGAATGTTGAGAATTTTTCAGGTTGCAAAGAAGAAAGCTTCAAAGAAACCCCACCGGATAATCTTTTATTACTTGGAGAATCAGTCCCAAGGATGATCAACCATGAGATTACCACTAGTGTGAAGTACCATCAACTCCAGAAGAGAAGAAATGACACTATCCAGGCCAGAGGCGTGATCATTCCCCATCTTTTTAAAGAAGAGCCACCAGATGCACAACCCATTACCAAACCAAAATTGTATCAAGGTAAGGTTCTAAACTCCCAAAAGAGAATGAAACCTGACTTGCTCTATTGTGGTGTATCAGGTTATCCAGTTTTGAGGTCAAAACCTTCACAAGGGGGAGGGGATGATGTGGTCATCAAACCAGTGGTTGAACCAGAGGTCAACCAAGCAGTCCAAACCGGCCACTTTGGAGGTACCAGCGACATAGGTCCAGTCCACGGCGTATATCTCGACAACCAAAAGGAGGTTTGGAGTGAAACAAATTTTAATGGATTCTACACTCAAGAAGGAGTCCAGCCCAATTGGAATTTCCAGAAAATCTTTCCGGACCAAGGAGTTATGGATTTTACAAACTGGAGGTTCTCCAGCCCATCCAGTCGCGAGTATCAGCCTTTAGAAGATGATTTCAGCCAAACCATGAAGCGGCCCTTTCCAGAATCAATTATGGGTTTCAAGAGGGAATTATTATCTATCCAGAGAGTCCAGAATCAGACGAATTGGTTCAGGGAATACCAAGATACAATCAATTTCCCAAAACCGATCAAACCGACATTATTTTGGGAAAGTTGCCAACCAATTCGATTTGGTCCAAACCAGACTTATCTATGGAAGCCAGGAGATCATCTTAACCATCCAGAAGACATCCAAGACGTCCTCAGCTGCACCAGCACCCAGGAGATCAGGAGGATCTTCATTTGCACAAACCTTCCATTTTTGGCAGCATGGACACTAAATGGTTTCAATGAGTTTCTTCTTGAAATCCTTCAAGACCAACGGCCATATTCTACATTAAAGACATTCAGAGACATATCAGGAAGACTTCAAGATCATGGCCACGTCCAGAAGCTGTCCAGGTACAAAATCATCCAAGTTTCCCCATTGAAGACACAAATCAAGCTAAAGGCAAGATTCCATGGAGCCATCAAAGCCTTTGCTTCCAAGATTTTTATTTCAAGTTTATTTCTTTCCTTTAGTCATTTTTAGACTGTTAGAGAGTCCCAAGGTCGAGCCTATATAAGCTCAGTAGTTGTCTTTGTAATAATCACCCTTGAATTTTATGAATGAATATGCAGTTTTTCTAGTTTTTCTTAAAACTATTATCTAAGTCTTTTGAGTGTTGTGAGAAGCAGCTCTTGAGCAACCTGACTTATCAAAGCATCCTTTCACAGAGCTTTGTGGCGTCCTCAATCCCCCCATCATTTCCATCTACTGATTTGCCTTGAGAGAGACTTCAGTCCATCAAGCAAACCCCATATCTATCCATCTTCCATCCATTGATCTTGTTGAGAGTGACTTCAGTCCAGCAACAAAGATCCCATCTCCATCAATCTATCCCTTTTCTATTTGCTTTTATTCTTATTATCATTCTGATTCATATTCATATTTGCTTCTGTTTGCATCATAAACTTATAAAACTCATAAAAAGGTTCACTCTTTGTTTCAGGTACCAATCCGA
>NW_026620661.1:0-4018 GCF_000801105.2 Raphanus sativus
GAAGGAAGAAGCAGTAGCTGAGAGTGATCAAGACGACTTGTGCAAAGTTGGTGCAAAAGAAATAATGCCCAAAGTGTGCACAAGGAAGATCATGAATCAAGCAGTGTCCGAGTCAGCCTTAAATCACTAAAGAGAAGAATGTGCAAGTTCATGATCAAGATGAAGAATGTGCAATATCAGGGTCATGATCATGTTAGTGCAAAGATGGGGAGTTCCTGTCGAAAATAATTCAGAGAGTGATAGAAGAGTTGGCGCCAAGCAATGGTTTGAATTCAAAATGTTATCACATGTGAGGCAAAGAGCTGTTAGGACCTGTCAACATCTCCACCAGTCTGCTGCATCTCTGTCCCTTGTCTTCTTCCAGAAATAATAGTTTATTGTTTCCCTAGGATAATAATAGTTTAAGAGATTGTTATTTTATTGATTAGGGTTGCTGTGTGTGTTTGGCTATTTAATGCCTTCTTGTATCACGAAATTGCTTAAGGAGAGGAGTTCTCTCACTTCAATATACTATGTTCTAAGTCTCTAACACTCTCTGGTTACTTAATCTCTCAAGCAATACTCCAAATACTCACTTACTCTCCATTACTCTCTCTTTGATTCTCACAGAAACTCTTATTCTGTCCATCACTAAACTCGTCCATACTCTGTTCTCCTTTATTCTCACATCATATTCTCGCAATTCTCACATGGTATCAGAGCTACAAGCTCTTGAGAACCTATAAAGCTTCCGCAAATCATTTCTCTGTTCATATCTTTCTCTAAAACTCTGTTCTGTTCATCCTTGTATCTTCTGGTCTAAAGCTGTTCCAGGAGGGAATAGACTCACCAGAACTCAAGATAAAGGAGAACTTTAGTTTCTGGAATCCAAGAAGGCTCTAGCTCAGTCCAGCAAGCCTCATCAAAGTCCTGTTTTATTTCTCTGTTCCTGCAAAACCAGTGGTTTCTCTTTAGTATCCACTGGTCCAAAACTCTTGAAGATGGATAAACCAAGAAGCCTGGCGATTTCTGTGGTGTTCAAGGGGTCAAATTACCTTCACTGGTCCAGGCTGATGAAGACAGCACTTGGAGGGCGTGGATTGTGGGAGCACTGTGTACAAGAAGCTCCAAAGCAAAGCAGCAGCAAATGGAAGCAAGAAGACCTCCTGGTCTTGTCTGTTCTCCAAAGCTCTATCTCAGATCCTATTTTGGAATCTTATGCATACTGTGAGAGTTCTAAAGAGCTTTGGGAGACTCTCTACAAGGTGTATGGCAACTCATCCAACCTCACAAGAGTATATGAGCTCAAGAAGGCTGTAAACAACCTGTCTCAGGAGGAGATGGAATTTACTGACCATTTTGGCAAGTTTAATTCTCTGTGGGGTGAGCTTGAGTCATTGAGGCCTTCTACAACAGATCGAACCATCATCCTTGAAAGAAGAGAGCAAGACAAGGTGTTTGGGCTTCTTCTTACCCTCAGCCCAATGTACACTGACCTCATTAAGCACATATTGAGGTCAGAGAAGCTTCCCACTCTGGATGAAGTGTGCTCTCAAGTCCAAAAGGAGTTTGGCTCACACGGCTTGTTTGGAGGAAAGGAGTGTCTTTCACTCTCAAACCAAGCATCCGCCAAGTACAAGAAGTCAGAGGAAGGAGGACTCAAGTGTGAGCACTGTCAGCGTGAAGGGCACATCAAGGAGAAGTGTTGGGATCTTAACCCACACCTCAAACCTGCCAAGTTCAGATGAACCAAGTCCATGGAGGTACAAGGAACTAGCTCAGGTTCCTTGAGTTGTAAGCTAACCTCCTGAACTTAATTTGAGCTTGTTGAATTTATTTAAATTGTGTCTTGTGTGTGTGCTAGGCGTGTGGTTTAGCCACTGTTGTTGTCTTGTTGCATTGCTAGAGTTCTAGGAGAGTTTCCTGAACTTGTAGTGCATTCATGTTCTGTCTAGGGTGATTAGATGAGTTGTCTAGTCTCTGTTGCTGTTCAAATAATTTTTAAATATTGCCTAAATATGATGTGTTGATGAGTTATCATGCTTGTGCATTTAGAGAGATTGGTTTGCATGGTCTTGAACTAATTGAGTGTTTAGATTCTGTCCATTGCATTTGTTTTTTAAACATTGGGATCAGACTTGATGAGGAATCAAGGTTTGATCCTATGTGTGGTCTGATTCTTGTTGGAGTTTGAGTGGTGTTTCAGGTACACAAGAGGTGATCTTTGTCCATCATCAAATCAAGATAAAGAAGAAGGCTTTGCCCATGAGTTCAGAGCCTACATAGTTTGTATATTCCTGACCATGGAGAGATCACTTGTGTGTAGAGAACTGGTTGATTTAAGCGCAGGCCATTTGGTTGTTGAGCTCCTGGTTCCAAGAGACACACAAGGAAGAGTTGTTTTAGGCAGTGGATAGGAGATAAGAGGAGGAGGAACTAGTTGACTTAAGCGCAGCTGTTTGGATGATGCGCTCCTGGGTCTAGCTAAGTCTTGCTCACTTCCAAGCTTGGTCCATCCCTATACTCTCTGGATCAAGCTTGAGGAGGGGTAATGAAGAGAGCAATCCTGAAGATCCAACCGCCACAAGCCATTGGCAAGCTGTGGAGTTCACACTTGCATCATAAATCAGATCAAAGAAGACTCAAGGCACTCACTGTCACAAGCATGAGATTGAGCTTCCATGATCTGAGTGTTACTTTACCAAGTGGGGATTCAAGTGGAGTTCACTCCTCACCATACTGATGAAAGGGAAGCACCTTAAACTCAACTCAATACATTTATGATTGTTCTTACACTTAAAATGTTATTGAGCTTGTTGTGATTGGATGCTTTGTCTTAAGAACTGATGCACCTGTGGGATAATGTATCAGGTACCTTAGTTGGAGCTCTCTGAAGTAGAAGCTGGTGGTCCCTAAGCCCTTTCAAGATGGCGAGTAGTCAGAAGAGAGGGTGAGACACAACCGGCCTAAAGAAGAGTTCCGAGATGTTGGTGTGTGCAAGTTATGGAGTTCATCCTTGCAGCACAAGTCAGGCCATGATCCAGAGTCTAAGGACTCCACCATGAGTTATCTGAGTTCCTTAGACTCACTGGCCAATCCCCAGGCTGTGTTGAACTCTACTCTTTTTCCCTTGCAAAGTTTTATCCCATGAGGTTTTCTTTGCAAGGTTTTTAATGAGGGAGCTTCTTCACAGTTCCAAGCTTGTCCAAAGATCTCCTATGGTCAAGCTTGAGGGGGAGTGTTGGAATGAAGAAGGAAGAAGCAGTAGCTGAGAGTGATCAAGACGACTTGTGCAAAGTTGGTGCAAAAGAAATAATGCCCAAAGTGTGCACAAGGAAGATCATGAATCAAGCAGTGTCCGAGTCAGCCTTAAATCACTAAAGAGAAGAATGTGCAAGTTCATGATCAAGATGAAGAATGTGCAATATCAGGGTCATGATCATGTTAGTGCAAAGATGGGGAGTTCCTGTCGAAAATAATTCAGAGAGTGATAGAAGAGTTGGCGCCAAGCAATGGTTTGAATTCAAAATGTGATCACATGTGAGGCAAAGAGCTGTTAGGACCTGTCAACATCTCCACCAGTCTGCTGCATCTCTGTCCCTTGTCTTCTTCCAGAAATAATAGTTTATTGTTTCCCTAGGATAATAATAGTTTAAGAGATTGTTATTTTATTGATTAGGGTTGCTGTGTGTGTTTGGCTATTTAATGCCTTCTTGTATCACGAAATTGCTTAAGGAGAGGAGTTCTCTCACTTCAATATACTATGTTCTAAGTCTCTAACACTCTCTGGTTACTTAATCTCTCAAGCAATACTCCAAATACTCACTTACTCTCCATTACTCTCTCTTTGATTCTCACAGAAACTCTTATTCTCTCCATCACTAAACTCGTCCATACTCTGTTCTCCTTTATTCTCACATCATATTCTCGCAATTCTCACATAGGAGTTGTGAGAATCATGATATCCCACTTTCTATCCAGATGATTCCAGATTAGCTTGTTCGAACATATGGCAATATCTTCATGATTCTTATCAAAC
>NW_026620662.1:0-4012 GCF_000801105.2 Raphanus sativus
TCCTATTGATCATTGATAAATATATGAAAATACATGCACATTAAACGATAAATAAAAATAATCTGATATGACTTAACTATCGTAAAAATAATTATATTTCAGTTTTAATTTGAAACAATATATGCAACTTAAATATACTCACAACATGAGTAACTCGACTAATCCAACTTATATCTAATAGCATAGATTAAACTACAATAAGAATATATAATTTTATTGTAATAATTAATTTTACAAATATAAATTATAGGATGATTCAAAATATACTAACAAATAAAAATAAAATATTAACCAACTGTTACAATTTATTTCTTTTGTAAAATTTATATATGTAGGCATGAAACTTCATAAGACAACAAATACAACTCATTAGTTAGGCAAAAGACAACAAAGACAACTCATTAGTTAGGCAAGAGACAACAAAGACAACTAACTCAAACAACTAAAAGCTTATCCTAAGTAATACCTGTTGTGAATAGCCGTCGTTTAGGTTAGAAGAAGAATAGAGAAGAAAACGTATTGAGGCAAATACCCGTTTAGGGTTTCTTATTAATGATGTGATAATAATTTACAAACCCTTAGACCCATATTTATACAGCCTCAAAAAACCCGATTTCCTTTTCCCAATAGAAATAGTAACTTTCCTAAACCGAAAAGGCATACCGTACCGCGGGGGCCTGCGGCCCCCGCACCCCCAGATGTCAACCTTGATAACGAGTGTCCGACCCACGAGTGCTGGGCATTTTACTGGTACAATAGAGATTTGAGACACACAGATGCAACAAAAGTTTGTTGTGAATGCAAACAAAGTCCCACATTGTAAGTTTAGACAAATAATGTCTAGTATATAAAGGGATGTCCAACTCTGATTAGTACGAGCCCTTTTGGGAAGGAGTCCCAGAAACAAATCCATGCGGGCTTTGCCTTCGGGCCCAAAGTGGACAATATCGTACTAATCGGACAATAGAGAGTTGGACATGGGCTTGGAAAAGCCCAACAATACCTCACTGGAAAGACAAACTTATCCTAACATTTCAGACATCAGTTTAAGTTTAAGTGACTCTTCCATTTCTGAAAGAGGGTCACGCTTCTCAAGCAACTTCTCAAGCAACTTATGCTTGTTCAGTTTGTCTTTCATCTCCAGCACACTTTTTATCTCTATGTGTTTAGACTCCTCTTGAACACCTTTCTTTTTCTTAGCCGCTTTAGCAGCCTTGATACCCGGAGGCCTAGCACCAGGGACCTCCTCTTCGCCTTCACCAGTCTTCCGCTTCGGTGTAGCAAGATTGCCAGGCTTAGCAAAAAAGCACCATTTCTGGTCATGCCTTAGCTCTCTCCAAGCATGCTCCATAGTGAACTTACAACCATGGTCACTGAAGAAAAAGTCGAGTGCTCTCTTCATCACATCATTCTCATTCTCACCGCTTGCTTGGCCCCTCAATGCCGCATCATAGCAACCACAGAATTTGCAGGTTAAGTCATTAAGCCTCCCCCACCTTTGCTTGCACTGACCTAGCTCCCTAGGGGAAAACCCAGCATGTTGAACACTTGAGTTGTAGTACTGGAGGATCCTTGACCAAAAAGTCCCCAACTTTTGCTCATTCCCAACGATTGGATCCTTGCTAGTGTTGAGCCAAGCGCTTATGAGAATAACATCCTCCTTCGGAGACCATTTCCTCCTCTCTTTGACAGTGGGTGCCTCTGAGGACTGGCTGCTAAAAGCTGGAAGATCAGCTGAGTCGAGGTCTATGGATTGAGAACCTGAGAGGTTCTCAAACCCTGGAGTGCTAAATTCACCGATTTGGCTTGTTAATAGGCTAACATACCCTGTAGAATACGATGCCACTTTCTGTGGCTGTGGTAAGCGTGTGTTTTATGGTGGTTTTAAAGTAGTGTTCTTGGTTTAATGATGTATTTACTATCTAACCTAATCCTAACCACCACTCTAGGATAGTTCACATTTAAACAAGCTAGATACTTTAATTAACTTTAAAGACCAATCAACTCAATGCAGTTAGGAAGTTTTTCATTAATTTTTTCAGAAACAATTAAAATAAAAGTTACTCAAGCTATCCTATTTTTCACAAGACACTCAAGCTACTTTAAAGTTTGAAATGAACTCGAATTTACCTTATTATGCGCCATACTCAAGCTCATCAGACACTCGGCTTATGAGCTTCTCCACCTCTCAAGCTCAGACACTCGTTCTATGAGCTTCTCCACCTCTGCCTGCAAATGTTAAAAATATTATACAACATTTTGAAGGCATAAACATAACCTAAATAATAAAGAAAATATAGAAGGCAGCTCACCTTCAACACCATATTCTCGACTTCCAGCTTTATCACCAGCGATTTATGCTCCTCACTTTTTTCCACCCGTGTTTTCAAGAACCCTATCTCTTCCTCGACTGCACAGACCCAGGGCTGCCTGTAATGCATCCCATCATCCTACACAAATAAAAAATGTATCAAGAACCCACTAAACAGACACAAAAAAATGTATCAAGAACCAAGAAAGTCAGTTCACTTACTTTGTACTCCTTGCAAGTGAAGAACCTCTTCCCTAGTAGGTAGTCATAGACTTCTGCTGGAGCTCTCTCGCGCACTAAGCGTTGCCCACAAACACAGCGTTCTTGAATTCCTTGCATCGAGTCGGTTACAAAATGCAGGGAATCGTAGTGGTCCTTCTGCGCCTTCATAGCTCTCATCTGTTCACTAGGATCCATGACCTAACCTCCAATAGTGTCAAAAACAATAACTCGCATTAGTAACCAGAAGTAACCAATACCATATATCGATTCAAGAAACCCCTATTTTGAAAACCAACCATAAATCGATTTGGAAACCATCTCGAGTACAACCACAAACAAAGAAGAAAACTCCAAATCCGAATCAAAAATCGTATCCCAAATCGGCTTCGAACCCAGACGAAAACCCTAATTTCAAATCGATCCCAAAATCGATTTTAAACCCAGAATCGAACACAAGTGAGACGAAAACATCAAGGAACAACAAGTAATCACTAAATCGAACCCTAAACAACTTGAATATATGATTTTCCTATCGATTTACCTAAGAAAAGCTTTCGATTTTGAATCGCCAAAAATCGCCTTTGGTGGTTTTCTTTTTCTCTCTCTCGCGTAAATGATTTTTTTTTTGGTTAACACGACTTGGCGAAAATCAGACGCACAGGACGTGCCACGTCAGTAAGGATTGCCTCTAAAATCTCCTAATTAAGGGGCACCTCTACCCAGCCCAATAATTTTTAATTGTTTTTTAATCCAACCCACCTAAGAGATTGAGCTAAGGAGCTCAAATAAGCCCGCGATGGAGATGGTCTAAGGGGCACCTCTACCCAGCCCAATAACTTTTAATTGTTTTTTAATCCAACCCACCTAAGAGATTGAGCTAAGGAGCTCAAATAAGCCCGCGATGGAAATGGTCTAAGTTAGACTTTATACTTTCTACTTATATAATAACCATATTACACATATATAATTTCTATTGATAACACTATTTAACCTATAGTTTTTATAATTCATACGTTTTGTTATAAATAGCCATATTACATATATTTAGTTTTTATAGATAAAATTCACTACAAAAAGGATCATATTACATCACTTAAATAGAATCAGAAAAATAGGTGTCACCAACTTGAGTTTTAAATCAATTACTTACGTAGCACATATATATACCTTAACATGTATTAATAATATTGCACTAGGTGACTCTCTAGTACTCTTGCAAGAATATAACTATATATGAACTAATTGATATTTACTTTCAGTTTTAAATAATTTATAATTTGTATATAATTTATTTTAAGATAAATTGCTTGAAATATTTTAAGTTGGCTATCACTTTTCAGATATACATTCAATCAAAAAAATTATAAAATTAACTGCTCATATTTTAAGAAAATATTAAATATTTCAAACATGAATTAAAATAAACTGTTCATATTTTAAAACAAAAACACTTAAATTTATGTGATTCAGGCCTTCGAT
>NW_026620663.1:0-4007 GCF_000801105.2 Raphanus sativus
TAATATTATAAATTTAATATTTTTTAAAAAAATATATATTTAGTTTTAGACGAATCCAAAAGTTTATTTAATAAAAAGGAAATTGCCACTAATACCACTTTCAAGATACCACTTTTCAATTATACACTAACCAACTATACCACTAGATTTTTAATAGCAAAATGACCACTATGTCCCTAATTAATTAAATCTAAAACCACCGACGAAGTCACATTTGACGAAGAGAAGAGTACGACTTCATCTTCTTCCTTGCAGTCACCAAGCTTCATCTGTGACCATGGCCGTTCTGTGTCTCTGAGCTCGGGTTGTGTCTTCCGTTCATCCGCCCTAACCACTGCTGCTTCCATCTCGCGCCATCTCCTCAGTCCAAGCCGTATCGTCATTCCGAGAGCTCACATCGAGCAGTACAAGTTGATGACAAAAATCATAAGCAAGATGCAGCGGTTCGGAGCCGTTTGGAGTCTAATCGAGGAGATGAAGAAGGAGAATTCTCACCTGATCGATCCAGAGCTGTTCGCCGTTCTCGCCGCCGAAGGCATCGAGGTGTGTTATACATTGTATCGATTAGGTGATCTTCTTGATTTAGATTCGGAATTGAGATTTTTAATGTCTTTGGTGGTTGTGATGGTGTGTGATAGATAACGTATGTAAGTGCGATTAAGCTGATGCACGAGAAGACTAAGTTTCGTCTGCACTCTCACGATATGCCGTACGGATCCGGCAGTGATCAGCAATCAGTCACTGGTTTTCCAGGCGTCGTGGATTCAACAGCTACTGTGTACTTCCTTTGTTCCTTTACAACTATACAGAAGATCGTTTTAGTTTTTTTTTGTCTTTCGATAGAAATTAGAACAACACATTAACTTGCAATTCATATCTGAAGTTATGGTTTAACGAAGCCATGAAATAAAGAAGCTTTATGGGCAGTGTTGTGTGCTCTGTTCAAGGAAGTTGAGAGTTGTACTCTCCAAGTAACTTTTACTTAAAAGAGAAACATATGATTTTTGTGACGCTTTAGTGGTTTTTATCTAAGTTTTCTTCTGATTCTTTTTATCTCAGGATTCATATTCAGGCATAAACTTATGGAGCGGTTGGGTATGAAGGTTTCATTTATTTCCTGAGTTGTATCTACACTGGGCGGTTAAAACCATTTCCTTTGGAGGTTTCCACTTGTGTTGACTCTGTTTGTGCTCATGATTCTTGTCGACCTGCTATTGATTTCATCGTTGAGTTGATGTATGCTTCATCCATTCTCCAAGTGCCTGAGCTTGTTTCATCTTTTCAGGTGTGTAAATGAAGTTTCCTCTTTGTCTTCTTGATTCAGAGATTGTTTAATTTTAACAGTTTATGTTGTGTGTTTGCAGAGGAGGCTTTGTAACTTTGTGGAGAAGTAAAACCCATGAAAATGTTTGATCTGATCATCTGGTGTATCTTTATAAAGACATAAATCTCTTGTGATAAGTGTTTCTTCACGAAACTAGTATTTTCTGAGTTTTATAAAGGTTTATAAGGGGTTGTAAGTTATATAATCTCTTCATGAAACTAGTATATATGAGTTTTATAAATGTTTATAAGGGGTTATAAGTTTCTTCTTGAAACTAGTATATCTGAGTTTTATAAAGGTTTATAATGGGTTGAGGAAAATATCTCTTGTTAAAGGACGTGGCTCTTTCACCAGATTTGCTGTGTTGATTGTCTTTTGGAGGGACTTTAAAAAAATTAACTTGTAATCCATTATAAAATCAGTTTATAAAAGTTTATAAATCAGTTTATAAACGTTTATAAATCATTTTTGAGTTTCTTATACTCATTCTGCCTAACATTCCTCACAAGAATTCTCAAGTTCACTAGATTTGCCTTTTTGTGTTGATTGTCTTTTGGAGGGACTTTAGAAAAATTAACTTGTAAGCCATTATAAATCAGTTTATAAACATTTATAAATCATTATAAATTGTTTTATAGACCTTTATAAACTATGATTAATGAATTTATATACTCATAGATAATTATATAAGGGTTTCTTCAAATCTTTATAAATGATTTTATAAATCCTTATAAATAACTTTAAATATTTTTATCAAGCTAAAGAACACGTGCATGCTTTGTAAAAAGATGATGATACATGGCAGATTCTATAGCACATGCGTACAGCAAGCAAGGCTTCACCGCTTCAGACTTTTGTAAATGGTTTTATAAACCATTATAAATATTTTTTTATTTCTTATCAATAATTCATAAATAATTATAAATAATTTACAAAGATTTATAAAAAATTATAAACACTTATAAATATCTTTGGAAAGATTTACTTATAACTTTTTGTAAGGATTTGTAAATTCTTCTAAATGATTTGTTAACTCTTATAAATTATATTATGAAGATTGTGAAACTCTAATAATATTTTTATAAACCCTTATATCATATAAGTTATATGTGGATTTATAAAATCTTATAAATTATTTGTAAATTCTTATAAACGATTTATAAAGTCTTATAAATGATTTTATAAACTCTTATTGGCATAAAAACATAAATTGGCACAGTTTAAAAAAGGCCAAATTGAAACAGAGGTCAACATTTTTTTAGGCAACAGAACAAAGGTCAACATAAAAAAATAAAAACGTAATGAAAGCGGTGAGTTGAGACACACGTCAAGGAGATAAGCCTTGCTTGAAACACGTCAATCAACACTTGTTTGCTTCTGAAGATACGGCAAGCTCCGACTTCCATAACTCCTTCAATCTCTTCTAAATTTTCAATCTTCAAACTTCAAATACTAATTAAGATTAATCTATAAACAATATAAAAGATGTGGGATCATTACAACAATGTTCGTGCTTTCATAATCCCAAACCTTAATACTATGTTTGTTAATATTTTTAGTAATGTCTAAACATAAACATCTCAACACTGCAAGTAATAGACACTACATCTCAACACTAGAAGTAATAGACACTACTACTCTATTGCTAAATCGTTCTTCTTTATAAAGACTTATAAATCGTCGAGTTGTACTTTTAACAATATCCAGAAATCCAGATTTATAAGGGATTATAATTCTGTAAAAAATGCAGTGTTCGCTATTCCAAAATCTTAATCTCAACACTGCAAGTAATAGACACTACATCTCAACACTAGAAGTAATATACACTACTCCTCTATTGCTCAATCGTTCTTATTTATAAAGACTTATAAATCGTCGAGTTGTACTTTTAACAATATCAAGAAATTCAGATTTTTAAGGGATTATAATTCTGTAAAAAGTGCAGTGTTAGCTATTCCAAAATCTTAATCTCAACTTGAACTCCAAATCAACCTTGTTTGCCTTTTGGATAAAAGCAAATGTTTACTAACGTTCGTTGTTTCAGATTTCGTTCAGAAATACACAAAATCGAAAGGAGATATACGCATACCAGGTGGGAAACTTGAACAGGTTGAAGGATCCGACATCTGATCCACGGTGTGTGAGAGAGGGACGAGATGACGATTGCGTGAGAGAGAGAATCCGTGTGTTAGCTCGTCGGAGATCTCAACGGAACGATGACGATGACTTTCGATGATGACGACTACGACGATTCGATGACGACGACGACGATGACTTTCGATGACGACGACGGATCCGGAGGAGAGAAACGATGGTCTCGACAGAGAGAAGAAGGTAACGACGGAGAGAGGTGATATGTTAGAGATAGGGTAGGGTTAATTTAGTCTTTTTCACACTACTGAAAAGTGTATTTGTGAAAATGTCCCTAAAATGGTGGTAAACTTGAATTGTGGTACTACACAAAGTGTAGTTATGAAATTTCCCCTTAATAAAAACTTGGCATATGGGGTTTTTCATAAGCCAAATACATCATGCATAATATATTTAAATTACAATATGTTTCTGGTTGTTTTGTTCTACACAAAAAAATATTATTAATTGCTAATATAACATCAACACATATTTCATAATGAATATAATATTTAAAATATACATTAAAAGTAGGTAATAAATACTTAATTAG
>NW_026620664.1:0-4006 GCF_000801105.2 Raphanus sativus
AAATAAAACCAACAATAATATCTCCCCTAAAAAGTCTGGCCCTGTTGATTAAATATTTTGCCACATAATCATTCATCTCATTTATAAGTTACTAATCGATGATATCTAAACTTTCAGATCAATAGCCGTTTGCCGTTAAAAAAAACAATTAGATCAATACACGAACACATAGTATTATTTTGGAACTTAATATATTGTTCCCCTATGACAAAAAAAACAAACTTCACATTTTTATATTTAGACCGTGTCTAAAATCAATAAAATCACGGTTGTTCCCCTATGTTTAAATAAACAAACTTCACATGTTTATATTTAGACCGTGTCTAAAATCAATAAAATCACGGTTGGTAATAGATTGAGCTTAGCAAATGATTAAATATACGACCAGTACATAACACATTCTGATATACTCGTGTTCCAAAGTTCATTAGTAGGTAATGGATATATAATTTATTTGTCAAACACACTGAATGTTGCATGTGTCATTGGTCTCGAAACATAAACCATAAAGGTAATATAGTTTGAAACAATGACAAATCTATTAATACTAAACTACAAAATATTTTTAACCAATTACAGATATACAAGTGATTAGGTACTAATTATTTGAAAATCTATATTCTTATATTCACAAGTTTTATATATCTTTCAAATTGAAATTTAACATGATAAAAATTCATGCGTTTTAAAAGTACGGAGTAAAATCTAGTTTACGAGTTTAAAGTTACTTCTTAGAGTTAAAAAAAAAAAAATTCGAGTTTTTCTGAAAATACAAACAATTGATCAAAGTTGTCATGATTTTTGTCTTATAAAAACGAAAGAGAAAAGTCTATTAATTGGTTAGCCCACGGTCCCGAGAACGGTGGAAAACCGCTAGCCTCTGGGTTTGAAACTTTTTTTTTTTTGATAATCCAGTATCCGACCACTAAGCGTGATCGACTAGCCCACCGGGCCTAAGTCCATGCCATTACAGGATTTTTAAGCCTCCACTTAAGGGTCCCTAGTTACGCGAAGTGGTCTGGAAGGCGAGAGGAGCCCATGTGAAAACTCTCGTGGCCAACGCGGATCGAACCCAGGACGGGCACTCCAGCCGGAGTTCCTTTATCACTAGGCCAACACATGTGAAACTTTGAATACCTTATTGTTGATTTTTATTACTCCGTATTATTTTTCTCCTAATATCATGGAAGTGGTTTTTTTATTAGTACTAGAAAAAAATATAGAAGTGGTGTTGTCCGCATTTCATAATCAAACCATGACGAATTACACACGCGCGATCATATGGATGCCCAACCCTACTTTTACATTAAGTCTTTTTGGCTCTTTCGTTTATTTATTTATTTACTTTTCCAGTGTAATATTCTTTTGGACATTTTTGCATGGCACTTCACCTATCTCTCCTCCATATGTCTTTTTTATAGAAAATCTCTCCTCCATTTGTCGTTCTTATTTCAGTTCAATGTATTATCAACAAGAGTTCACTGCCTTTTTATTTTAGCTAGACATTCATGGCTTGGCTTTTAGCTCGATTGTTTTTAATCTATATTTGAATTTTTCTAGCTTCAGTTTTGATGGAGTTCGGGAGAAAGAAATTGATACACAAAAGTTAAGAGTTAACGTTGGATTCTGTACCAGATACACCTCCATGCTCCATATATATTTAATAGTGTAGTATGATTATTTTGTTTCGGAACCAGAAGAGTGGCCAGCGTTTGCAAGTTATCTGGAGGATATTAAGAGTCTACAAAGTAGCTTCCAAAGTTCACAGCTTATTCATGTACCACGAACGGAGAATACAAGGGCGGATCGTTTAGCACGCAGTGCCAGACAACAATCGTCTTTCGTCGTTCACATGGATGCGGAGCTACCAGTTTGGTGTGCAGAGTCTATATGAGTCTGTGTTGTTGATGACAAAAAAAAAAAAAAAAAAAAAAGTTAAGCATACCACGACAAAAAAATTCGTATGTTCAGATTTTGTATGCATCTGTTTTTCAACTTATTACCTATGCATAATGCATCTCTACCGTCTGTAAATCACACTTTCATAGCAACATGATAATTTGGTTTATCGATTAAGGTTATCCATACGGTCTGTTTTAGCATGTAAATAGTGTAACTGTACGCCTCGTTTGTGAGGTTTACACACGTGTCCCGGGGTGAAGTCAGTGTTTGACGCGTGTCTTTGTACGCGGTTTGGCGTGACGCGTTTTCAACCGAAACGTTTGTTCGTTTTGGGCCATTGTTGGGTTCGGATGCTTCGGCCATTGTATGGGTCTTTAATGGTGTGTATATGTTGTCCATGTTCGGGCTTTTTGTATGTTTTGTTGGGCTTTTTTAGCCTTTTATATTAATATCAATAGATGGAAAAAAAAAGAGCATGTAAATAGTGTACCGAACCGTACATATATCATTTTCTCTTTAATTTCAACATATATAGGAATCAGGATCTTGTTAAGCTTACAACATTTAGTCATTTTGAATTAAAATTTATTGTAAGGTTTATACAGTAGCTCTGAATGATTTAAGACGACCATAAATCTGCCAAGTACGACTTTAGATATATATCATGCATCAAATGTTTTTCATATTATAAAGTATACTACTAATTCATGAAAGTCAGTTCAAAAAAGGAGTATACTATCATTTTCCTCTTGGACGAGTCTTTTATCAACTTGGATGAGTCTTTATTTTTTTCTTTCCAAAGGGCTTTGGGATGAGTCTTAATTAATCATCACTAGATATTATATATTGCTTCGCATTTATATTCATTATTTAATATATTAAGCAATATAGGAGTGATAATCGTGTCAACCATGCGAAAGAGCCTAAAATGGCTAACTGTTAATTTTATTCAGTTTTCAACTTCAGTAGGTATGCCCTTAAAGCATAACGACACATTCCAAATAGTTAACTTTTGAATATATAGAACTGCAAACAGTAGATAACAAAAAAAAAAGAACTGCAAACAGAAATACGTTTTAAACTCACTGGTTTTAAACATTAACCCCAGAACTTATCAAGTTATCAGCGACGTTTTTATGCCCGACTCCACTCGTCCGGTTGGACTGATTTTTAACCTTTTTTTTTTATTAACTAGGGGGTGATCCAAAGATTTTTTAGGCTCAAGACTAATCCCCCTGAGGCCGACGGCAACCCACGTATTCCTGCGATTTAACGCTAGCCCTAGTGGCCAAGTGGAATCGAACCCAGGACGGAAACTCCAGCCGGAGTCCCTTTTCCATTAGACCAAGATAACTTGGTTGATTTTTAACCATATTAACCCGCAACCTGATGCTATGAACCGCTATATGAAAACTGTACGCTTTTAAATATAAATTTTTATTCCATATAAAAGGTCTTTTTAAATCATTATATAACTGATATATAGGATTTTTTCTATTTAACTTTTACAAATTTTATTTTTCAAACAAAAATGAGTTCGCCTTTTTTCTGTCTTTTGTTATTAATTATTTAGTACTATTTTAATTTTTAAAAACTGTTATTTTAGATAAAGATGTTTTAATTATTGTGAAACGCTACTATATTATTAATATGGTATTATTTATATTTATATAATCATTATTCGATATCATACGAAATTCATTTTTTATTTTATAACCAAAAAATCTTTACATTAGCTTTCTGGTTTGAGTTACAAAAATGATTATCTAAAATTTCTATAAAGATTAATTTCCAAAATTATACAGATATTATATGATAATATTTTACATAACACATATGTAACATATAAATATTACCAACTAGTATTCTTCTAACAAATAAAAAGATTATTTTTCTATTTATTTACAAACAATATTTGAGATAGTAATTTATTTTGATGTGCATTTCTTATTGTTTTGAGATTTTCATTTAATTTAAAAAATCGTATGAATATTGACGAATTCTTAAGTCAATTGTTTTGCTATTTTAAAACAATGTTTATATGATCTCAGATATAAACTTGATTAAGTTTTCATCGTAAAGTTCTGCTATTTTAACTTTTTAG
>NW_026620665.1:0-4006 GCF_000801105.2 Raphanus sativus
CTGGACCTATGTCGCTGGTACCTCCAAAGTGGCCGGTTTGGACTGCTTGGTTGACCTCTGGTTCAACCACTGGTTTGATGGCCGCATCATTCCCTCCCCCTTGTGAAGGTTTTGACCTCAAAACTGGATAACCTGATACACCACAATAGAGCAAGTCAGGTTTCATTCTCTTTTGAGATTCCAAAGTCTTACCTTGATATTGTTTCGGTTTGGGAATGGATTTTGCATCTGGTTGCTCTTCTTTGAAAAGATGGGAAATGATCACGCCTCTGGCCTTGGCATTGTCATTTCTTCTCTTCTGAAGCTGATGGTTCTCCACACTTTTGGAGCTGATGGTTCTGACCATCTTTGGGACTGATTCTTCAAGCAATAAAAGAGTATCCGGTGGGATATCTTTAAAGCTTTCTTCTTTGCAACCTGAAAAATACTCAACATTCTGGGCAAATACCAAATGAATTATATCTGATATAGGAGTTTCATAAACAGAATGTGATATGGTAGAATTTACCATAGGTGCATCAGTATGATGAAGAATTAAATTCTTCCTTGGACAACTTTGGATTGGTGGCTGTCTTTCTTGCACCTTTTTACTTAGGCTGATATGAACTTCTACTTCTCTTATTCCTGGATCAAAACTTCTTGGCAAAAACAAGTGCATCACATCTGGAAAATCAAGTGATAAAGACATTTTAAAATTGAGAAGACTTTCCTTACTCATGCTGACTTTGAATGGCATTTGTTCAACATCTCCTTGAACTAGTTTCTGGACAGCATCTATTGGCATCATGGTTAAGGCTTCTTCTTGCAAGACTAGATCACGAAATAGATTGCCTTTCTCCTTGCTTATACCTGGGTCAAAACATCTTGGCAAAGACAAGTGTATTATACCAAAGTAAAAGAATTTATAAACTGATGAAAACAAAGAACAAAGAACCTTACTTTCAGTTGTGGCAGCAAGAAATTTTATTTCTTTGTTTGGTTTGTTCTCACCTTGGTCTCCTGTACCTATTTCACTTTCCCTTGGACAAGACAAGTGCATTAATCTTATCATGGAAATAATAATAGCATTCTGATCTATAGTGAAATTTACCTCAGGTGTTGGCACTTGAACAATTCTTTGTTCAGATTTTGGTTTCCACTTGTGGTGTGGATTTTGATTGAGCTCATGATCTGGCTCGGCCATTGGCACTTCAGTAAGCATAGAGCTCTCATCTGGTATCCCTGTACCAAGAATATAAAAATTTAAACCAGTATCTAAAGGTGATGTTAAACACTTACCTTGGTTTGATACTTTGATTACTGGTTTTGCTTGTTTAAGCAACAAATCATTTCTTCCAGCCTCACTTATGGCTTCCTCCTCTTTAGCAATGCCATGCTGGTAGAATAGGTCTTCTCTTTTATGTTCATAGTCCTTAATTCCTGATACAATACCCTTTGACAAAGACAAGTGCATTATACAAGAACTTGGAAGCAACAAATCAGATTGAATAAAACTATCACTTATTTTAAAATTTTCAGTTTTGGTTTCTAGTGATGTTTCTTTCAATACTTGCTTAGTTGGACAAGCTTCAACAAGGTGGTCTATTTTAAAACATGTCTGATCTTTCAGGATTTTAAAATCTGAAGACTTACCTTGGCTTGATGTGTCCTCCTCTTTGGGTTCTAAAATCTCCTTGTTCCTTGGACATAATTCTTTTTGAACTTTTGATTCAAACAAGGATGTGGATTTCGGATTTTTCTGGACCTCAGGACCTGTCTTAACATTCTTTGACAAAGACAAGTGACTTATACCAGTGGAAGATGATTCATAAACCAATTTATCAAGTATAGGACTTACCATAGCCTTTACTTGAACACTTTCATGTTCCGGTTTTGGAGTTGGCTTGCTCAGCATGTTTGGACTGATGCTCTTAATCTCCTTCATGGTCACTGGCACGACATGGTGTTGGAACTTCTCTACAAACTCCTTGTGCATTCTGACTTTGAGGTCTTTCCAATCTAACACTTGTTCAGAGCTCTCCTTTAACCACCATTTGTAGGCATTTTTGGTAAAGGCTTGGACAGCTTGTAACAACATATTTTCTTTGGGAACTTTGTTGGAAAGCAGCCACTTATCCATGTTCTTTTCCCATCTTAAGTACACCTCTGGGTTCCTGCTTAAACCTGAAAACACTAAGATGTCAGATGTATAAGCACAACTTTTGATTACTTCCCTTTTTGGTCTGATTGATGTATATGGAGCTCTCCATGAGGGGTCTGGTGGTTTGGGCTCGACATAAACAGCCTCAGGTACTTCTCCAAATCTACTTTCTCCAGGTTTTGGTCGTTGGCCTTGTGCCTTGTTTCTTTTCTCAATCTGAGCAATCTGCTTTTTGAGTCTTTGTAAGGCTACAACTTGCTGGCTCAGTGTGGCCTCCATTGTTTGGCCTGGTTCTTTCACTCCCATTTCTTCCTTAGTCAGGAGCTTGTGCTCTGATACCAAATGATACAGCCTGGAAATCAGACCATATGAATTGATGAACTGAGGTTCAACCTGAAAACAAAGAAGATAGATTTTTATGAGTTTTTATGAGTTTTTATAAAGTAAAACAGAAACAAATGCAAAGGGATGAGATGCTGATGATAATAAGAATAAATCAGAGTAAATAAACAAGGGATAGAATGGAATTAGGCTGCTGGATGTGTATCACTCTCAGCCTAATCAGTTGATGATTGAAGTGGATTGAGATGGTGCTTTGCTTGCTGGTTGTGTAACTCTCTCAAGCTTGGCAAATGAATGGGATGGAAGGATGGATGGGTTGAGGACGCCACAAGACACTATGGAAAGGAGTCTTGATAAGTCAAGGTGCTCTGGAGCTGCTTCACACAAACTCTAAAGACTTCAAACAATAGTTTTAAGAAAACTAGAAAACTGAATAATTCATATTACTTTCAAAGATGGGTGCTTTACATTGAAACAAAGACTAGAGCTTTATAGGCTCGACCAAGACAGACTCTAACAGTCATAAAATGATAAAAGGAAACTAATAAACTCGAAATAAAAGCAAAGGAAATCAAAGAGTTGATGGCTCCATGGAATATAGCCGTTAGAGGCTTAATTGTGAGAATCTTGGCCAAATGAATGTGGCTGATGTTCTTCTTGTATCTGGACGGTTTGAGGGGGTAAGTAAGCTTCCTGGGAATCTTCCTTATGGTCTGCAAGGTGCTGAGGTCGTGCCTTAACTGAAGAGAAAATAGCTGTTGGAGCTTTATTGCAAGGATCTCCAAATAAGGCAGTTTGGTGTAAGTGTGGATCCTCCTGATCCAATGGGGTCTGGTGCATGGTAGAAACTCATGGAACTCTTCTTGGACTCCTATAATGTTTCCTGGACGTCTTGGTTTAGTCCTGATGTCTTCTGGTCGGATTGGAATGGCTGAGAAATGATCAAACCGATAGATTGTCCAATCTTGCCATAAATAGCTCCGGTTTGATTTAAGTGACTCTTCATTGAACCAGCTGATCTCCTGGGCTCTGGTGTAGCTAAGGACTTCTTCAATACCTCCTGATTGGTTGAAATGATCTCCTGGACGCCAATGTCTGGTTTGAAGCTGATTGAACCGGTTAGCTTCCAATTGAGGCAGGTGTAGAACTGGTTTGACCGGTTTTGGAGAATGGATCATAACTTCATAATTCCGTGGCCATTTCTCCTGATATTGGGCTTCCTGGAAATATGAGAGACTCCTCTTGAATCCTATGATCGGCTTTGGTTCAGGCCTCTCCTTCATTGGGCTTGAATCTCCTTGAAAAGTTGGGTACTCGCAGATGGATGGGCTGGAGAACCTCCAGTTTGTAAAATCCATAACTCCTTGGTCCGGTAAGCTTTTCTGGAAATTCCAATTGGGCTGGACTCCTTCTTGAGTGTAGAGTCCATTAAAATTTGTTTCACTCCAAAACTCCTTTTGGTTGTCGAGATATACGCCGTGGACTGGACCTATGTCGCTGGTACCTCCAAAGTGGCCGGTTTGG
>NW_026620666.1:0-4001 GCF_000801105.2 Raphanus sativus
GATAAGGCAGCCTCTAAACCATAACTCTAAACTCCTTACATTGTGAAAATTGTTTAGACACAAGCAAGGGAGAGAGAGCCACGAAATTTAGTGAGAGAAACTTGTATTAAGTCTGGATAAATGTTACAAGAGGTGGTGAAGTCTTTAAATAGACAATCACTTACAATAAACAATGATTAAACAAGGGAATGACTAAACAAATATTATTGTGGGGTTTCTGATGAAGCCAGAAGGATGCAGCCAAGATTAATCTCGACCAGAGGGAGTGAGAGTGACAGGAGAGAGGTTTACACAGCCTGGTTGAGTGAAAGTGACAGGTCCAGCTGCTTCTCTTAAGCAACATGTGACTTCTTCTTTTCAAATTCAAACCAGGCTCTCTTATTTTAATTCAAACATGTTTCCTTGACTTCTCAGTGTTTCCCACGTCCATATTAAGTCTCCAAAGTCCTTTCTTGCCTTGAAAGGTAAGTTAGGTCAAGATAGTAGCTTGTGGAGCAAGACTGCACAAACAGAACCAAATTGGCTTCTCTTGATGAATTCTCTTTGGATCATCAACCAGCTTCTTCTTCTGGTCATTCCTTTATTTATTTCAACATCTCATACTTTTGTTACTGATCTCTATCTGAGTTGTAATGTTGTTTAGGACACAGAGTTGTGGCTACCAGACCAGAAGCAACTACAAGAAAAGAGATACCCATGATGATCAGAGCCTGCACAAGATGCATATTCCTGCTCATGGAGAAATCGGCCCATGTGTTCAGAGCCTACACTTGGTGTATATTCCTGACCATGGAGAGACAACTTGTGTGTAGAACCGGTTGAATTAAGCGCAGCCTGTTTGGGTGTTGAGCTCCTGGTTCCAAGAGACACACAAGGAAGAGTTGTTTTAGGCAGTGGATAGGAGATAAGAGGAGGAGGAACTGGTTGACTTAAGCGCAGCTGTTGGGGTGATGCGCTCCTGGTTCTAGCTAAGTCTTGCTCACTTCCAAGCTTGGTCCATCCCTATACTCTCTGGATCAAGCTTGAGGAGGGGTAATGAAGAGAGCAATCCTGAAGATCCAACCGCCACAAGCCATTGGCAAGCTGTGGAGTTCACGCTTGCATCATAAATCCGATCAAAGAAGACTCAAGGCACTCACTGTCCCAAGCATGAGATTGAGCTTCCATGATCTGAGTGTTACTTTACCAAGTGGGGATTCAAGTGGAGTTCACTCCCCACCATACTGATGAAAGGGAAGCACCTTAAACTCATTTCAATACATTTATGATTGTTCTAACACTTAAAATGTTATTGAGCTTGTTGTGATTGGATGCTTTGCCTTGAGAACTGTTGCACCTTTGGGATAATGTATCAGGTACCTTAGTGGATCTCTCTGAAGTAGAAGCTGGTGGTCCCTAAGTCCTTTCAAGATGGCGAGTAGTCAGAAGAGAGGGGGAGACACAACTGGCCTAAACAAGAGTTCCGAGATGTTGATGTGTGCAAGTTATAGAGTTCATCCTTCCAGCACAAGTCAGGCCATGATCCAGAGTCTAAGGACTCCACCATGAGTTATCTGAGATCCTTAGACTCACTGGCCAATCCCTAGGCTATGTTGAACTCTACTCTTTTTCCTTTATGTGTTTTTGTCCCATTGGGTTTTGCACATAAAGGTTTTAATGAGGGAGCTTCTTCATAGTTCCAAGCTTGCCCAAGGATCTCCTATGGTCAAGCTTGAGGGGGAGTGTTGGAATGAAGAAGGAAGAAGCAGTAGCTGAGTGTGATCAAGGTGTACTTGTGCAAAGTTGGTGCAAAAGAAATGATGCCCAAAGTATGCACAAGGAAGATCATGGAAGTACAAAGTCCGGGTCAACCTTGAATCACTAAAAGAAGAATGTGCAAAGTTAGGATCAAGATCAAGAATGTGCAAAGATAGGGTTCTGATAATGTTGGTGCAAAGATAGGGAGTTCCTGTCGACCAGAAACAAAATCAGACTGCATTGGCGCCAAGCATCTTGTTTGAAGTTGAAATGAGATCACATGTGAATTTAAGCAAAGAGCTGTTGTGATATGTCACTCTCACTCATCCTGGACGTGCCATTCTCTCTCCCCAGCCTGCTCTCACTCTGATTTCCCTTAAATAATATTAGTTTAGTCAAGCTGTCCTTTAACAATTGTTTAATAGCTTGCAAGTTGTATCTTTGTCTTGTTGCTGCTGTAAAACCTAAGGCTCTCCTCTATAAATAAAGAGGCAGCCTCATTGTAATCACACACAAGAAATAAGAGATAAGCTTTACATATAATCTGTGTACCTCCATCTTCTTTACTAAGTGTTTAGCAAATTATTCACAATGTAGTGAGATTGAGTTACACGATTTTGGGTCTGCCTAAGGGCAGATCATTGCTTACCCATTCACTTCTAAAATCAGTCTAAACTCTTCTTTATCTTGTCTTAAACTCTAGCTTACTGATTCTATTTCCGATTCTCCTTAAGTGAACAAACTGAAAGTGTTGTGTCACTTCTTAAGGAATAGATTCAAACTAGAGTCTTTATTCTGTTCTTAGTTTAATTCTAATTATTGTATCAATCTCACAGCCACTTAATCTCTCTAGATTCAGATGGTTGTGTAGATTATTTTGCTGAGAGGATTCAATCACAAGTTGATTGTCTCTTCCATTATTAAAGAGTGAGTTCATGTTCTTAGCTGTTCTCAGCTTTTCCAACATGGTATCAGAGCTTTGTTGCTCTCTTGGGCTGAACTCACTCTGTTCTACTTTGATCTGAAGCTCTCTCTCTCATTTTGAAATCGTTTTGATGAGCTGTGTGGCTAGGATTCAAAACATGAGCAATAGAGAGTTTAGACAAAGTATGTTTTTCAAAATTCAGGATGCAATCTTTAAATGTTTTGTTTTAAATCAATGACTCTCCCCTTGATCTCCTCATTGTTTAAGGTTTGGATGAAAGACTGAAATATGTTCTTACCAGCCTGAGGGAGGGAGAAAAGATTATTCTTGCATCTTGAAATCACTTAAAAAAAAAAAAGATTTCTGAAAAAATGTTTTTGAACAGATTCTTGAGTAATCTGATTCTGAAAAATGTTTTTAAAAATATTTGACCAGTGGACAAACTGTTTTGATCCATTGGTGTCTTTGTTGGGGAGCCATAGAAAACACTTGTGTATGTGTTATTCTGATGGTTCTCTTGTTGCAAGCCCTGGAAAACATCAGTTCATGAGTTATTCCAGTGGCACTTGTCTAAGATCAGTGAGCAAATTAATTGTTCAATGGTCCATTGTGTTTCAGCTACTAAAGCACCAAACTCTTGATGAGTATTGGATGCTCCTGGCTGTTTATGCTTCCGCAAAACTCAAGAAAACAGAGCAAAACTCTGTCCATTAGAACTCTTGAGCAAATTCTCTATTCTCCCTTATTCTCTATTCTCTCTTATTCTCTGGTTACTTAATTCTCATCTATTCTCATTCTCTTTTTTCTCTCATGTTGGAATTCATGAGTGTTTGTCTCATGTCAAGAGAGTATTCAGTTAACTTGTAACTGAATCCCCTTCAACCAAGCAACATGAACTCACCATTAAAAGGAAGAGACAATCATCTGGTGATTGAATCCTCTTACACAGCTTAACAATACAACCAAATGTCCTAGATAGTACACTGGTTATGTGTGGCAAAGATCTCTAGTTTGAATCTAATCCTTGAAGAGTGACACAACACTTTTAGTTTGTTCACTTAAGAAGAATGAGAATTAGAATCAGTAACCTAGAGCTTTAGAGAAGATAAAGAAGAGTTTATAGTGAGTTTTACAAGTATTAGGCTGCCTTAAGAGAAAGAGAGATAAGGCAGCCTCTAAACCATAACTCTAAACTCCTTACATTGTGAAAATTGTTTAGACACAAGCAAGGGAGAGAGAGCCACGAAATTTAGTGAGAGAAACTTGTATTAAGTCTGGATAAATGTTACAAGAGGTGGTGAAGTCTTTAAATAGACAATCACTTACAATAAACAATGAT
>NW_026620667.1:0-4000 GCF_000801105.2 Raphanus sativus
GGTGGAACACATTGTATGCGGCGTTGAGTTGGAGGCTGAAAATAGCGGACATGAAAACAACACGGGTTGGGCCCCAACGTCCCAAAGATGTGTTAACTCGCCATATAAACATATAAGCATCCATTTCCTGAACATTGAAAATTTAAATAAACTCAGCACCAAGGAAGATATATCCATCAAATTAGCAAAAGAAAGAAATCATTACGTCGTTCCCAAGCCATTTTCCAGCACATATTATCCTTGTAGCTACAGTCGAATTGAAGATTGTAGGACCAATTTGCAAAGGTATGGGATTCATAGACCATTGCGTGAATCTGTCCCATGATTCTTCAGAGAAATAATACAGTTGCGACTCAGGAGAATCATCTTGTGGCAATGGTGTATCACTAAGCTGAGGTCCTTTGCCATTTCCTTTAGACCATTTCTTCCACTGTGACGGAGGTGGTGCCTTGTCTTTAGCTCGTGAACCTCGTGCTGTAGTCATTGGAGTCCACCAATCTTCTTCCTTATCTGTCTGAGATGGATCAACTTCGGGCACATGCGAAGCCTGAGAAAGATTTTCAACGCCTTGAGTACCTATCCCTCGAAAGATATCATCATCTTGACTGAATTTAACTGGACTCGCGACTGCTTCCTGTAAGACACAATGGCAAGACACTTACATAAATATCTTAGTACAAGTTCACCACCATTACATAACAACACAAAAATAACACCACATATCCATCACATTAATAAAACATTACATAAATATCTTAGTACAAGTTCACAACCATTACATAAATTTCAAACAAGACACTTACACATCAAGCACACATCCAAACCGAGACCTTATAAAACACAACAAAATCCAGGCCGATATCATATAAGACAATAACACAAACAGACACCGAAACCATCTAATAAACAAGAGAAAAAAACATTGCAGATATTGGCGAAGATTAGAGTTTCTTTACCCCTCGTGTGGACCTCCTCAACGGTGGTTGGCTCGTTGTTGCCTTGGACGGTGAAGGCCCTCCATGCTCAACTTCAACGCTTGCTTCTTTTCGGTAAGCAATGAGGTCCGACTTCATTTGCTCAAATGTCTCGGACATCTGTTTCTGTAGCCTCTTTTCCATTGCAGAGAAGTTGTCTTCAAACAACTGTGTCACGAAAGCCTTCATGTCTTCGTTAAAAGGCGCTTGCTTTGGTGCACTAGAGAGAACCTTATGCTTCCTTTTTTCCATACCACGATCAGGGACCCTCTTCTTACCCCTTCTTGATGTAGAGCTTACGTTATTTGATCCTTGTGGAGCCTCGAACTCTTCCTCACTCTCAGCTGCTTCAACATTCGCTGGTGCTTCATCATTAAGATCTAAAGAAACCTCAGTTTCTTCAAATTCCCAAATATGCTCACTGAAGTCATGCTTAGCCCGTATCAACTCCATCACAACATTGATCCTGTCATCCTCGACATCATCATCTCTGCGAAATTCCTGACTTTGGATTACAACCATATTCCCTGCCCATGAGATGTATGGGTAGCTGACATCATACACAAGAAAAGTTATGAAAATTAGATCCTAAAAAGTCATTTCAAGCCGCATGGAAGAGTCATTTTAAATACAGAAAATTACCTCTGCTGTAAAGATTTGCTCCAGCCTATTGATCTCATCATATGAAACCTTTGCAGCTCCCCTCTAGTTGATGCATCTAGGACCATTAGCAAAGCTTTTGTCCAGTTTCTTTCCACAAAGCTTCCCAATTTTTGGAACAGCTTCCATAGCCCAAATCTGCAAGGCATAGGAGAATCCATCTAACACATAACTTGTTGTCTTCTCCTTCAGTTTGTGACGGTTTTTGGCTATCGAACTGTAGAGAAGGTCGTAAGCCGCAACTCCCCAAGGATACTTCCGAAACTTCTCGAGATCCATGACCAGTGTGATGTATTTGAGGGGGATATTGGCCTTCTCATCTCTCGCCAAAACCACACAGAGAATGATGGCCAAGTAATGAGTCTAATGCGATCTGCATTCTTCCACTTCATCACAGCTGCCTTGTCCTTATTCCACAGGTTGAAGAGTGTAATGGATTCATCTTTCCTCTTCAAGACCTTGCTCCAGAAACCACCGTCATATGCATAGTCTTCTAAGTCAATCTTAAGTGAAAGACTAGTCCTGCACTCAAACCCGGTCACTGCATGGAACTCTTGGAGTGAAAATCGATGTGGCCTTCGCGCGAAAACAAACCATAGCTTGTGCATCATGTAAGTCAAAAGCTCCCTGCACAAGATGCTGTGTATCACTCTCGCGGAGTAGCCAAGACCATTCTCATGAAGCTTGAAAACCTCAGAGAAAATCGGATCTTTCTTCACATCAGCAAACTCCTTTGGCATCCACTTCTCGAACTTCTTGATAATGTAGTCGATCCTGCAGTTGTTATTGATCTGAGTCACTTGGGGCTCGTCGCCCTCATTAAAAATCCTCTTTGGTAGCTCCTCAGACATATCTACAAGGCATGAAAACAATTGTTAGTTGAACATGTAAAGTTTATCAATCTCAAAAATCGGACAACAATAGTAGAAGATGTCAAGTGAAGAACAAACCCGAGGAACAAACCGAGGAACAAAGTTCAATCAAAGTTAACAAGTATAAGATGTCAAGTGATGTACTAGATGATTAACTAACCCAAGAAACAAAGGTCAATCAAAGACAACAAAGCTACAATTGAGATATAAGCAATCGGACAACAACAAGTACAAGTTTTGAAGTGATGAATTTTCCCTCAAAGATACTAGGCAAATCGCAAATCGAAGAAATATCCTTTTAAAATGAAGACAAATCGAAGACAAATCACAAATGAAGACAAATTGAAGCCAAATCGCAAGGGAAGACAAATCAAAGACAAATCGCAAATCCTTTTAAAATCGAAGACAAATCGCAAATCAAAGGCAAATCGTGTAAGATGAGAAAAAAAATAAGTAATCTAATACCTTGTGAGAAGGAAGAGTCGGATTTCGTCTAAGTGATAACAGACGAAGAGGAAGAACTGAAGATATCGAAGAGGAAGATGCGGTTTAGGAGATTAGAGACAAGAGATAGAAGGGACAACGGCAGAGAGATCGAAGAACAGAAGAAACCGAAGAACAAGGCAGCTCTCAGTTCAGTTGAAGAATCGCCATTGGAGGGGACCTCCGAAGAAGAGGATGAAATCCTGAAATCGATGAAATTAGGGTTGGGGATATCCCCTTTTCCCCTTTTTATCTTTTTTTTACTATTTCTTATTTTTTACTATTTTCACTTAAGTTAAAATAATTATTTTGATTTTTACTATTTTAATTAGGTAAATAATAAACGAAAATTATAAAAAATAAAAATAATTTTACTTAATTGGTAAATGAAGGGTACTATGGTATTTATAGAAAATCAAAATCCTATTTTCCCAAAAAATGATCCTAAAATCCTAGAGTAACAAATCTAAGATGAATGTGTCTCTTAAATCCAATTTACTCTATTATTTATTCAACTTCCTGGTGATTCTAAACTGATTATTGGTTTCAAATAAATCTTCTTACATCTTGGTTCCTTCTGGTTTGATAAGAATCATGAAGATATTGTCATATGTCCGAACAGGCCAATCTGGAATCACCTTAATAAAAAGTCGGATAGCTTCTTTCTCATAACTCCTATGAGATTTATTCAACTTCCTGGTGATTCTACACTGATTAATGGTTTGAAATCAAGCTTCTTACATCTTGGTTCCTTCTGGATTGATAAGAATCATTAAGATATTGACATATGTCCGAACAAGCCAATCTGGAATCACCTAAATAGAAAGTGGGAAAGCTTCTTCCTCATAACTCCTATGAGATTTATTTAACTTCCTGGTGATTCTACACTGATTAAAGGTTCCAAATTTAATTTATTACATCTTGGTTCCTTCTGGTTTGATAAGACTCATGAAGATATTGCCATATGTCTGAACAGGCTAATCTTGAATCACCTGAATAGAAAGTGGGATA
>NW_026620668.1:0-3983 GCF_000801105.2 Raphanus sativus
TGATCTTCTTCTTTTGAATTTAACCGCCAAGATGAGCTTGTGGAGAGATCAGGCTGTAAAGGTAAAGCTTCTTCCTTTCCAGCCTGTCACCTTTTGACCCACACAGCATCTCTTCTCTTCCTTGGTATATTCCCTTTGCTATCACAAACTCCCAACGGTCATATACTTAAATATCTTGCGCCCACACTTTGCACCAACTCTTATCTTGCTTGCTGATCACTCTTCACATAGTATCAGCTTCTCTTTATGGCTAAACCGGATGTATGATCAAGTACAGTGTGTTGTACTGTCGATGTATGGCCTGATAGGTCCATACACTCGCCCTATATATGCACAACACCATTTCTCTTTCTTTACTTGATCCATACCATCTCCTTGGATCACCTTGATCCGTACTAGACCGTACAGGTCCGTACACTTGCCCTATCTTTGCACATTGGACCATCCTCTCTCAAACTACTCCAAACCCACTCCTTGATCAGTCTAAGCTCCTCCTAGACTTCACTTTACACTGATAGATGCTTTAGACTTGTTCTAAAGCTCAACTGAACTCTTTCAGAGATAAGATGAAGCTTGCCCTATTTATGCTCAAGCTTCTCTTCTTCTCTTCAGTTCAACACTCCCCCTCAAGCTTAACTCTAGAAGATCTTAAGTTAAGCTTGGAACCCTGAAGAGCTTCCTCATTAAAAACCTCACCAAGGAAAACCCAGTGGGACAAAACCTTGATGAGGGAAAAAGAGTAAAGTCTCCAAGGCCCGGGGATTGGCCAGTGATTCTTTGTACCTTACCATCAATGTAAGGGATCCAAAGAATCACTTGGATCATGGCCTCATGTGATGGACAAGGTTCGTTCATCACTCTCCTTGCTCCATCACCACACTTCTTGTATCTCATCTTTGGACAGACCTTGTTGCTCCCCCTTTCTCACAACCTCCTTGTTGTGATCAAGTGCTCGCTTCTCCTGATCTTCCTTGATAGATACATACTAGTCTTGGTTGCTTCTTCTCCTTGAGTCACCACCATGTTACTGAAACCACATGAGAATGCTTCAGCTGTTGTACCAAGCACCTCACTCTAGAAGCCGCCTTGGAGATCGCTTCACCCATTCTTCATCTTGCTTCATAACTGATATGCTCCTCTTCTTGAATAACCACCAAGTACTCTCCTTGATCAGATCATGTCTCAACACTCCCCCTCAAGCTTGACCATGTGGAACAAGTCAAGCTTGGAAGGAACATCTTACATGATCTGCATCAACTCCATTGCAACACTAGAACTCGCCATCTTGCTGGATTGCTTGTGGAAGCTTCAGCTCATCAGCCACCTCAACACTAGAAGTCAAGCTGCTGAGTCTTCATCTTCCCCTCGCCAAGAACCCTCTGAAATGCTCTCTTGTCTAGACACGCCACTGCCTAAACCCAAATGGCTCCTTCTCTTCCCATGCTTGCAATGGCTCTTGAGGAACCAAACATTGCGCTTGCAAGGTCTTATGGAAGCTCACTTGAATCCCCACCTCAAGCTTGAATAGTCTTGGATGTTCAAGCTTGAAATGAGCTTCAGTAAGACTTCACATTGGGAGCGCACCACTCCTTCAAAGCTGCGCTTCTCATCTAACCAACATGCCATAGCCTCCAGCCTCAATGCCTCCAGATCACCAACCCTCCTCAAGGCTTTTGAGATGATCTCTATTCTTGTGTATCTTTGCCATGACCAGGAGCGCATCACTTCCCTGGGCTGCGCTTGCTCAACCGGTCAGATACACAAGCCACACTTCAAGTCTTCCTCTTTTACTTGAATAAATGATGTACCTGAAACACCATCAAACTCCAGCAAAGATAAGACACAAAACTTGAGATCAAACCTTGACTAATCATCAAGTTTGATCCCCACAATTGTCTCAAGCTATGCAAAAGATTGAAACAAGTATTGACCACAAGTTCACATCTTTGCAAGCTACAATGCACATTTAAAACTCTGCCTTAACTACAACTTGGACTTGAATCCAAATGTATCAACCTAAGGCATTCAAACGAAACCATTTGCAACAGCATCAACACGCATTCACTTCATGAACCGGAGGTTTGCAAATCAAATCACCACCATGCTTCAACCTTACACGATTCTATACATGAATGCAAGCTGGAAAAGATTTTAAATCTATCACCCTAGCAACACACAATCACTAAGAATCAGGCTAAGCACTTTTAAACAACTCTCTAGCAATTTTTAAAAACAATTTCTCAACCTCAAAACACAACTCAAACAGCAGCATGGTCTGATTCTTAATGCAATATCAATAAGAAATCTTTACTACCATCCGCAAGCTTTAATCAACACCACAACACAACCTGTCATCAATACTCAAGCTTTAAATCAGAGAAAGGAGTTTCCTTACAGCCAGAGACCTTGTGTAGGTTCTCTGATTCACCAGTGTTCTCGGCAAGAACATGAGCTTATTGGTCGCGCGCCCAACCTCTCCTTCTTCCTTGAACCTTTCTCTTAAACCCTCCATGTCAAAGTTCCCACTTTTCTTCATGTTGAACTCGCCCCACCAGTACAAGGTGAAAGCTTTCACCTTTCTTCTTGTAAAATGAATAAGAACTTGCTTGACCCGCTTTGAAGTTTGGTTGATCAGACCGCTTCTTGCTTGAGTCTCCAAGAGCTTCCCTTCTTCACGGACGACATGAGAGAGTGAGATTCTACAATAGACAGCTTCTGGACACCAAGGTTGAACTCATCTTCCACTTGAGATGTAGAACTGCCGAATGGACCATGGAGCTTCTTCTTCACTTCAGGCGACATGGAGGTGAGCTTGAGCTTCAGCGGAAGCTAGGAACCAAGTTCAATGAACCAGGCTCTGATACCATGATATTTTTATAAGAGTGTACTGGTTGTTTGTGTAAGAAATCCCAATGGGAAGATAAGAGTTTGTGATTGACGATTTGAGAGAGATAGATTAGGAGTTTGTTTAGGTGTGTGATGTTGAGAGATTAAAAGAGATTAAGAGACTTAGAACCAGACTAGAGAATAGAGAATAAAGACTTGTAGATTATGAAGTGGAGAGGGGAACTCCCCCTTACTCCCTTAGTTCTTACAAATCCCAACACATGAGCTATATAATGCTCTTTACATTTCTTCTCTTAAACCTACATCTAAGGGACAGAAATACAAGATATAATGGATGGCTAGGATGAGAGTAGACTGGTCTTCATGTTGCTGGAAAGAGCTGGCAAAGTGTGGCGCCATTAATTGAATGGATGGCTGTGATCTTCTTCTTTTGAATTTAACCGCCAAGATGAGCTTGTGGAGAGATCAGGCTGTAAAGGTAAAGCTTCTTCCTTTCCAGCCTGTCACCTTTTGACCCACACAGCATCTCTTCTCTTCCTTGGTATATTCCCTTTGCTATCACAAACTCCCAACGGTCATATATTTAAATATCTTGCGCCCACACTTTGCACCAACTCTTATCTTGCTTGCTGATCACTCTTCACATAGTATCAGCTTCTCTTTATGGCTAAACCGGATGTATGATCAAGTACAGTGTGTTGTACTGTCGATGTATGGCCTGATAGGTCCATACACTCGCCCTATATATGCACAACACCATTTCTCTTTCTTTACTTGATCCATACCATCTCCTTGGATCACCTTGATCCGTACTAGACCGTACAGGTCCGTACACTTGCCCCATCTTTGCACATTGGACCATCCTCTCTCAAACTACTCCAAACCCACTCCTTGATCAGTCTAAGCTCCTCCTAGACTTCACTTCACACTGATAGATGCTTTAGACTTGTTCTAAAGCTCAACTGAACTCTTTCGGTGATAAGATGAAGCTTGCCCTATTTATGCTCAAGCTTCTCTTCTTCTCTTCAGTTCAACAAATAAATCTCATAGGAGTTGTGAGTAAGAAGATATCCCACTTTCTATCCAGATGATTCCAGATTAGCCTGTTCGGACATATGCCAGTATCTTCATGATTC
>NW_026620669.1:0-3980 GCF_000801105.2 Raphanus sativus
TGAATATACATATGATCCGATATCCTAACATCAAACTAATCAGTACATGGTTCCGGACCCTAGATCACATCTAAGTCCCATTTCTGATCATCCTAATTACTCGGCCAAAAACTCTAAACTATACATGATAATTCATGATAAATCCAAACTAAAAGAAAGGTCCAATTGGATTACTCAGAACCGGCCTCAGTCATCTAGACTTTGACCATGAACCGCCAACCGGCCAAACTGGACCAACCCTTAATACATGTTATAATTCGAATCTATCACTTTGATAATTCCTTATAAATCCCAATTAAGAGATTACAATCGCCAAACCCCAATGGTTCCCTTGGAAACCATGAGATCGGACCATACCTCCCCAACCAAGGCCGCGGAGAGATTACACTGATCAATCCGTGCCTTGGGGGTTTGTCCGCGGGTTTCAACCCTCAGACCACATCAGAAAATAGTAGGGAAGAGATTGATAAAGAGAAAGGAAGAAACGGATGCAACCAACACATCATGGTTCAACCGGCCAGACCATTTAAACCCACGGTCTTGCGCGGTTACCATCCGGAGTGCATCAGTACCTTTGGCGTACGTTCCTCTGCGCCTCCATCCTTCTCTGTCTCCTTCCTCTTGTCCTTGTCACTCGGCCCGCCTGCCATGTTCTTATCTGAACCGTTTCCACCGATTAAAACTCACCGGAACGCCACACGGATCACTCCCCACCGCCGGTCTCTTCTCTCTTTCTCTCTGGTAGAATTTTGGCAGAGGTTTGCTTAGTTGTTTTCGTGATCTAAATTGATGAACAATGACTCCTATTTATAGGAAATGTCATCGACAGGCGGTTGGGACAAACGGTTACACGGTTTGGGCGAGAAGGCGCCAACCGCTCCCTTTTGCATCCCTTCGGCCAAACCGCTACCCAACTGCTCCCTTTGATCGATGTTCAGCTCCCCAACACTCCTCCAGGTGCCTAGCTCACTTGCCAAGCTCCATGGTCTCACCTGACCATGTCACCACCGAACCGGACCCATAACCACTCACGGTCCGGTACAACCGTTCATGAGCCGAACACTCCGTCCAGCTGAGGTGAGCTGGTCACTAGCTTCCCCAGCTGAGTGAGCTGACCTGCCAGCTACTGGAGCTGTCCTAGACTTGTCTGAGCTACTGTGAGCTTGCCTCACTCCATTCCTAGCTGCCCGAGCTACCAAACCTCTACGGCCAGCTACCCAAACACTTGTCCAGCTCCTTTGAGCTTACCTTTCCTTCATTCTGGTTAAGTCTCAGCTTCCTGATGCACTTAACCCCATTTATGGACCATGATACGCTTGCCTTAAGGTCTCATGACCTGGCTGGTGCTTGTCCTCGCACCATGGCCCATCCGGATGGCTTATCTAGAACTTGGGACATGACAACGCCTGCTCAAAGCATCTGCCACTAGATTGGCCTTGCCTGGGTGATAGGCAATGTCCAAATCATAGTCGGCCACAAACTCCATCCACCGCCTTTGTCTCAAATTCAACTCAGGTTGAGTGAAGATGTACTTCAGGCTCTTGTGGTCTGTGAGAATTTGTACTTTGGCACCATACAAGTATGATCTCCATATCTTCAAGGCAAACACCACTGCGGCCATCTCCAGGTCGTGTGTTGGGTAGTTGCCTTCATGTTTCCTGAGTTGTCTTGAGGCATATGCTATGACCTTCCCATTCTGTGTGAGCACACAGCCTAATACAGTGATGGATGCATCTGTGTACACCACATATGGTTGATCTGCCTCAGGCAACACCAAGACTGGTGCACTGGTCAGCATGTTCTTCAAGGCCTTAAAGCACTTTTCACAAGCTCCTGACCAGATGAACTTGACATCTTTTCCAGTAAGTTGTGTCATAGGTTGTGCCACACTTGCAAACCCCTTGACATACTTTCTGTAGTATCCGGCCAAACCCAAGAAGCTTCTCACTTCAGTGGCATTCTTTGGTCTTGGCCATTCTTGTATGCATTTGATCTTCTCCGGATCAACTGATACTCCTTCCTCAGACACTATGTGTCCTAGGAAACCAATGCTCTTCTGCCAGAAGCTACACTTGCTTAGCTTGGCAAACAATTGTTGCTCTCTCAGCTTCTCCAACACCAATCTGAGATGCCTTTCATGGTCTTCTCGAGTCTTAGAGTATACTAGTATATCATCAATGAAGATGATTACAAATTCATCTAAGTACTCTCTGAAGATTCCATTCATCATCTTCATAAAGGCTGCTGGTGCATTAGTCAATCCGAATGGCATAACCACAAACTCATAGTGGCCATACCTAGTCCGGAAAGTTGTCTTCTTTACATCTTCTGATGCAATGGGGATTTGATGATAACCTGATGCTAAATCAATCTTTGAGAACCACTTGGCTCCTTTCAGTTGATCTAGCAACTCATCAATCCTGGGCAAAGGGTACTTGTTCTTTATAGTAACCCTGTTCAGCCCTCTATAATCAATGCACAACCTGAAGCTACCATCCTTCTTTTTAACAAAGAGGACTGGTGCGCCCCATGGTGATACACTTGGGCGTATGAACCCTTTATCCAACAACTCTTCAAGTTGTTTCTTTAGCTCAGCCATCTCAGCTGGAGCCATGCGGTATGGGCTCTTTGACATTGGGGCCGTCCCTGGTTCTAGTTCTATTATGAATGGGTCTGACCTATCAGGGGGAATGCCCTGTAGTGACCTAAACACATCATCAAACTCACTGACCAGCGGTATCCCGTCCGGGCCACCATCCCCTACGACCTCCTTAGTGGTGATTGTGGCTATATAAGCCTCACAACCTTGTTCCAGCATCCTTGCCGCTCGGACTGCTGATAACACTAAGCATCCAGAGGCCGGATTAATACCTTGGTACTTGATCGGGGGTCCACACCCACTCTCAAACTGCACCCTTCCTCGATGACAGTCTAAGGTGGCCCGATTCTTGCCAAGCCAGTCCATACCTAGGATCACCTCGTGATTCTTTAGGCGGACCACAATCAGATCCACCGGCATTGCCTTATTATGGATCATTACTGGAATGTCTTTGACTAGACCTAGTGGGTGCATCATTTGCCCACCGGCTGCACTCACCAAGCCAAGATCATCCCTAGTTCCCATTTGGAACATACCTTTACCAATCATATCTGGACTCACAAAACTATGTGTAGCTCCAGTATCAAATAATACATGTGTTTCCACACCACCAATACACAAGCCACAACGGGTACAAGCGCCCATTGCCTTCCAGCACTCTCCTCCATGATGTTTGCCACACTTGGGACACTCTGGCCTACCACTTGAGGTTTTACCCCCTTCAGCTGCATCCCTCTTTCTCTTCTTGTCACCACTCTGACCAGAAGACACCACTACACTCTTAAGCTTGTGCTTGTGTTCCTCAGCCAGATTGGTCTCCAGCATTGCCATCCTTTCCACCAGCTCAGAGACTGTGTTGAAGGTACGGACTGAGCAATAAGTCTTAAGCTCAGGCCTCAAGCCCCTTATGAACCTGCGAACCTGAACCTTCTCATCCTCAAGTTCCTTACCCACATACTTTCTGAGCCGGTTGAACTCTTCCTCATACTCCCTTACTGACCGTTTGCCCTGAACCAAGTCCAGGAACTTAGCCTCCAAACGGTCCCATGCCTCAGCTGGAAAGTACTTGTGGTTGAACTCAACCTCAAAGTCAGAGAACCTCACAATGGAACCATTGGTACGCTTGTAAGACCCGAACCTGGATCCCTTGATCCAACCAGTCCAAGTACTTACCTAAATGTCTAAGTTCAATTGAGCCGGTTTAAGTCCAAATAATGCTAAGTCATTTTCAATCAAGTGAGGTTTATATTTGTCAAGTACAAAGCGGAAGCATAAAAGAAATATCATTTCATATATATAAGTCAATGTGATCCATACAAATCATTCAATCCACACAAGTTGCACAATAGGCTATCATAAGTTCATCTAAACTAGACACACA
>NW_026620670.1:0-3978 GCF_000801105.2 Raphanus sativus
CAGTCTAAGGTGGCCCGATTCTTGCCAAGCCAGTCCATACCTAGGATCACCTCGTGACTCTTAAGGCGGACCACAATCAGATCCACCGGCATTGCCTTACTATGGATCATCACTGGAATGTCTTTAACCAAACCTAGTGGGTGCATCATTTGCCCACCGGCTGCACTCACCAAGCCAAGATCATCCCTGGTTCCCATTTGGAACATACCCTTACCAATCATATATGGGCTCACAAAACTATGTGTAGCTCCAGTATCAAATAACACATGTGTTTCCACACCACCAATACACAAGGTCCCTACATATGACCTCATCTAAGTATCTAGTCCATCCTAGATTCCTTACCATGCCATTCTAATAAATTTAAAAATTTAAAAAGAATAGGTTTAAAGTTTTACCAGTGATCGCCTTGAAGGGTCCGGACTCATCCACATCCCTTGCAAGCTCATAGACTCGAGGTGCTGAAGTTTGACCTTGCTTGTGGTCTGGCCGGTTGTTCTCAACACGACCCTTGCCTTGTCCAGTTTGCAACTGGGGACAGTCCACACGGAAATGCCCTTTCTTGCCACACTGATGACAAGTCCTGGCCTCACTCGTCGAGCCTTGTCCACGGTTCCTATCCGGACCTGGACAATCCCGAGCTGAGTGATCCATCTTGCCACAACGGGTGCAAGCTCCCATTGCCTTCCAGCACTCTCCACCATGGTGTTTACCACACTTGGGACACTCTGGCCTACCACTTGAGGTTTTACCCCCTTCAGCCACATCCCTCTTTCTCTTCTTGTCACCACCCTGACCAGAGGACACCACCACACTCTTCGCTTGTGCTTGTTCTCCTCAGCCAGATTGGTCTCCAGCATTGCCATCCTTTCCACCAGCTCAGAGACTGTGTTGAAGGTGCGGACTGAGCAATAAGTCTTAAGTTCAGGCCTTAAGCCCCTTATGAACCTGCGGACCTGAACCTTCTCATCTTCTAGTTCCTTACCCACATACCTCCTGAGCCGGTTGAACTCTTCCTCATACTCCCTTACTGACCGCTTATCCTGAACCAAGTCCAGGAACTTTGCCTCCAAACGGTCCCATGCCTCAGCTGGGAAGTACTTGTGGTTGAACTCAACCTCAAAGTCAGAGAACTTCACAATGGAACCATTGGTACGCTTGTCCAGGGACAGCCACCAGTTGTGTGCATCTCCCTCCAGGAAGTGCACTGCTATGTCTCTTTGGTACTCCTCAGGGAACCTTGTGGATTTGAATTTTCTGACCAGACGGTCCCTCCACTCATCTGCCTCCATGGGATCAGCACTACCAGCAAAGTGTTTGGTTCCCAAACGAGAGATGTGCTCAAGCACCTTCAGGTAATCAACCTTCTTAGTTGTTCCCACTGGTGGATCCAACTCAATCACCTCAGCAAGAGGCGCCACATATCCACCAGTCACACCAGCTCCAGGAGCTATCACTTGTGCTTGAGTAGTCTGACCCACAGATGAATTCACAACTGGTGTGAACACTTGGGTCATTGCCAGCATCTGACTTCCCATCAACTTGATTGCATCAAGTATCTGCTTCATGGTTGGTTCAGCCATTGGTTCATCCGGTCCAATCCTCCCATCCCTCTGGATGTTTGGATCAACTCGGTTACCAGTCCCTGAGGACTCAGCTTCACCTTCCAGATCATTCCTCCGCTGTCCACCAGCTGCTCCCAGCTGACTTCTAGCTGCATTCACTGGTTGCCCGGTCTCGTCCATCTGCCTGTTCTCTCCACCCAACTGAATCTCAGTCTGATTAACTTGAGTTTCAGTCAGAATGGCCTCACTGGTATGTCCAGCAGGTGGAACTAACAGCAACACTTGCGGATTGGGCTCTGAGGCATCTCCAGCTCCGGACGCCCCTGTCCCATCCTTGTTCTTCCGAGACTTCTTCCTTGTTCCCTTAGGACAACAAAGACAAACACAAGGCAAAGGTTAGATTAACATCTTTTATTTGCAAACCTCAAGCAATCTAATGTTAACCAATACCAAAACCTGCCATGAGACCCAGCCGGATGTGTGATGACCTGCCCTAACCCAACAGCCTAGAATCAAGCATGCTCTGATACCAACTTGTAAGACCCAAACCTGGATCCCTTGATCCAACCAGTCCGCGGCCTTACCTAAACATCTAAGTGCAATTCAGCCGGTTAAGGTCCAACCTTTACTTAGTCATTTTTCAATCATTTGAGGTTCATACCATAACAATATCAATGCGGAAGCTTAAAGCAAACATCATATTATATATATATGTCAAATGTGATCCATACAATGTATTCAAATCATCAGTTGCACAAAAGGCTAAACATAAATCCAATGTAACAACAAGTCACTACATCACACATCCCACACGGCCAAGGTCTTCATGGCTCCTTAGCCTTACCACGGTCCCTGTTAGAACCTGAAATCAAAACCCACAACACATATGCATAAGAATCATGACCGATATCCTAGCAAATACAATCCTAAGCATGGTCCGGACACTTAGCCTATTTCTGGCCAAAGGTGACCCATCCTGATACTTGTCCAAAAACTAATTAAAATTCACGATAAATCATGATAATTCATGATTAAGAGAATGGTCCAAGCGGAATTCCCTGAACTGGCCTTGATCATATTGATCTTGGCCATGAACAGCCTAACCGGCCTCATGGTACCATCTCGAAATCAATGTTATAAAATTATTCTAACACTTTGATAATTCATTATTGATCCCCACTAAGAGATATCAAACGCCAAATCCCAATAACTCCCACTGGAAGCATGAGATCGGACCATACATGCCCAACCAAGGCCATGGAGAGATTACTCTGATCTAACCAAGCCTTGGTGGCGTGTCCATGAGTTTAGACCCATAAATAACTTCAGAATATGATAGAGAAGAGATACATTGACAGAGAAAGAACAATAAATGCAACCATCCACACATGGATCAAACGGCCAAACCACCCGGATGGATGATTCATGGCGATTTGTACTTGGTTTGCATCCAGTACCTTAGGTGTGTGTTCGGAAGCCCCCACACTCTTCTCTGCAGCCTTCTCCTTTCCTCTGGTATCCATTTCCGATCAATTCTCCTTTGCCCACGGCTTAGAACTCACCGGAATACCTTGCCTTCACACGGACTGCCTTTGCGGTCACACTTCTCTTTTCTCTCTTTGATTCTGTAGAGATTTGGGCAGAGTTTCCCCTTCTGTTTCTGATGATTTATGTCGACAGAGGAGAGGTTTATTTATAGGGAAGGGACTTGGCAACCGTCCGGACGATGTGATTGGTCATTTGGCCAACGGACACCTTTTCGCCCAAACCGCTCCAAAACCGTCCAACCGCTTGTGAACTGCTCCTCTCTTCGTTTGGGCTGACCGATCTCAAGCCCAAATGCTTGCACAAACACTTAGCTCACTTGCCAAAGCTTCCTAGACCCACCGGACGTCCATGTCCATCATCCGGTCCATGATCACCACTCATGGTCCCCAAAGACCGGACAAGACTCCATCACTCAGTTCAGCTGAGTTGAGCTGAGTACTAGTTGCATGAGCTGAGTGAGCTACTCATCCAGCTCCAGTGAGCTGCCCAAGACTGTGTGAGCTTCCTACCAGCTCCACCTAGCTGATTGAGCTGCCTCCGGACCATATCCAGCTTCCGGATCACTCATCCAGCTATCTTTTCCTTCTTTCCATCTTATTCTGGTCAAGTCTCAGCTTACTGATGCACTTAACCCTTAGTTTGGACCATGATACGCTTGTCTTTAGATCATTATGACCTGGCCAGCTCATCTCCCCGCACCATGGCCCGTCCGGATGCCTTAGTTAGAACGAGGGACATGACAAGAATCATGAAGATATTGCCATATGTCCGAACAGGCTAATCTGGAATCATCTGGATAAAAAGTGGTATATCTTCTTACTCACAACTCCTATGAGATTTATTCAACTTCCTGGTTATTCTCCAC
>NW_026620671.1:0-3977 GCF_000801105.2 Raphanus sativus
ATATATATAGTCACAACTTTTCATTTAAATAATTACATCTTTTCAATTTAAATACTAACTAATACACAACTCCTAAAACAAAAAAATGAAAAGACACATTTTAATATATAATGAAAAGACACAACTTTTAACAAAAAAAAAAAATCTTATAAAAACAAACAACTTTTCAACATTGTTTGAGATTCCTATTATTCGTAGATAGGTATTGTTCTGATGTATCTATATGATAGAGTTACAGTATTTTACTTTTAGATAAAATATAGAAAAATACATAGAAAAACTGAGATGCTCTTAATAGGTAATTCATGGCACTAACAAAATAATGCTAATTATATACACGTGTAGACATAAAGATACAAACGTCCAATCCGCGTGAGTGTGTGATACAGAAGCTGACTCTCAGGCATTCTGTGTGCACACAACATAGTACTTCATTATTATTATTTTCGTTCGGCCATGATACTTTATCATCTGGAGTCAAGTTTTCGTTACTGAGCTATGATTATTTATTGATTTTTACGAAAATAATAATAATGAAGTACTATGTTGTGTGCACACAGAATGCCATGATACTTTAGTTGGTCGATGTTCTTTCTTGGTATTTTTCGTATAATATGTTTAATTCGTGGTAACTAAAATATGCGTAAAGTAATAAATTAGACTATAACATGGAAAATGTAGAATTTGATAATCAAAAGTATATTGCAACCCTCTTTCATTTATTCAAAACTCAAGGCCATAAAAAGCACAACTAGCTACTTGATCATCTATTAGCTCTGGTCTGAATTGGTAAACAGGAAAGAGAAGGAAAGAAAGAAAAAAAGACAACAACTAGATAGTTAAATGGGTCTTTGTGTTTCATACTTTTCCTCTTCCTCTCCTTCCAAAATGACTAACAACCGCAGTAGAGCAAACTTTTTGTCGACCACAGAGACAACAAACAGCAACGTCGGACGGAACCAATTATTGGGGGCTGCGAGCGACGGTTCCGGGCAGATATTGGAATCAACAAATGTCAAACTTTACAGCTTTCTTGATCTAAAGACTGCGACGATGAATTTTAAACCGGACTTGATGTTAGGTCAAGGAGGTTTCGGTGAAGTTTACAGAGGTTGGATCGATGCAAAGACTCTTGCTCCTTCTATAGCAGGCTCCGGTATGACTGTCGCCGTCAAAAGACTGAACTCCGAGAATGTTCATGATTTAGAAGACTGGAAAGTAAGATTTTAACTCTCTGTTTCAACAAAACAACATAACTCCATCCGTGGGCTGCACCTCCCATTGGAGATTAGTCAAGGCCTCGGCCCGGGATACCCCGTATTTAAAAAATAAAAATAAAAAAAAACATACATAACTATTTCGCGACTTTTGTTTCTTCATTGACGTAAACTATTACGTAATTTTACCTAATTCTTTTTACAAAAAAAAATAATTACCTAATTTTTTTTACTATTCCAAACTGAACACTAAATTTGACTTTACGTACGTTTTGCAGTCTTGATTAAATTAAAATAGATACTCTTCTCGTTTCAAATTAAATGTGGTTTGATAATAAAAGCTGCTATAGAATAAATGTCATTTAATTTTTTAAATGTAGTTTTTCATTAATTTATCTTTGCCACCCTTAACTGATAAAAAAATGTATATTATAGAATTTGAATAGTTAAATAAGAACAAAATTTAACATTTAACTAGTTTCTGGACTTGTGCTAAACGCCTAAACGATATCTTAATTCTAAACATAGGAAATGATAAATAAAACATATTTTATGCTATGGTTTTGAAATTAATGGTTTTAAAATTTAAGCATCTATTGAAACTTTTTATAACTCATGTTATGAACGAGTCCTACTATCTTTCATTTGGTTTATCACTTTATTGTATGTTTTGATGGAATAAGCAAAATTTCTGATTTCGTGGTTTTGTTTTTGGTTCCGGACAGTCAGTAGTTAACGTCTTGGGGAGGCTTTCACACCCAAATCTGGTAAAGTTATTAGGACACTGTCGTGAAGGCAAAGAGCTTCTGCTTGTATACGAGTTCATGCCCAAAGGAAGTCTTAGTGATCATCTTTTTCAACGTAATAAATATTTTGTAAACCCACAAAACCAGTGTCCATATCGTTACAACAAGGCTTGTTTCGTAAAAACTTTGATTTACTTTGCTTCAGGAACCGAGCCTTTTCCTTGGGACCTAAGGATCAAGATAATGATCGGTGCAGCACGTGGCCTAGCGTTTCTACACGGCTTACAAAGAACAGTCATCTATAGAGAATTCAACCCGTCAAAGATACTTATCGACTCGGTTAGCCTAATTAAATTCTCATTATATTATTATGGTTATAGTTGCATTAACTTAAAAAACGAATCTGTATTTTGATATATCCGTGCAGAATTATGAAGCAAAGATTTCAGATTTAGGACAAGCGAAGTTAGGATCACTACAAGCGAATCCACAAGTTACGATTAGGATCATGGACAAATATGCCGCTCCTGAATATTTGGCAACAGGTACATAAATAAAGAGAAACATAAATAAACCATAAAAAAAACTTTTAGTTATGGACTTTGTTAGACCCCTAGATCATACAGTAATTAAGCATTGCTTACAATTTGGAAACATATACACAAAATATTTGGAAGTAATCATCTAGATAGGGTGAAAATACGATGCTATCTTAATAGGGTTGAAATCATTAATATCTTCTACATTGCTGACATTCATCATCTTCAAGATTGTTTTTTTTTAGCAACCCTGTTAGTTTATGGTCTTCATTCTCAGGCCATTTATACGTTAAGAGTGATGTATACGGCTTTGGTCTGGTCTTATTGGAAATAATGACCGGACTAAGAGTGTATGACCCAAAACGGCCTGAAGGACAAGAGAGTCTAGTCAACTGGTTAAGACCAAAACTCTCAAGCAAAGACAAAGTGAAACATATAATGGACAAAGGAATCAAAGGTCAATACTCATCCCAGGTGGCGACTGAAATGGGACAAATTACACTCTCTTGTACAGAACCAGACCCGAAAAAACGACCACACATGATGGAAGTTCTCGACGTACTCGAACACATCCAACGCATTAACCTCGTCATCCATTCTTCCACTAAACCTGACATTGCTAGCTATTCTCATTCCTCGCCACGCCACTATCAGTACTGATATCGAGCCGGTGTGTGGGGCTAAACGGAGGAGGTCGTCGCCTGGACCGTTTGAATAAAGAAAGAAATGGTTACTTGATGCTTTTTTAGAGTGCTTTGGTTCAACTCTGTTTTAAGATGAGAATATATTTATACTTTGTTTTGTGACCATATTTTTAAAGTTATTTGTGTACAATAGTGTTTCCTTATATATTTTTGTATGACATACTTATGACTATATTGTTTCCTTGTATTTCTGTATGACATTCAACCATTCACTTCTGGTTGAATGTGGATAGTTATCCTCATTTCAAGACTGATGTTGCATTTTCATATTCGTATCCAATGAAAGGTCTGCGTCACAAACTCCATGTCCTATGAACTCTCTAATTTTTCTGTTTGCAATCATCCTTTTATCTCATCTATTTTCCTGGAAAATTCACAGATTTTTTTCAGTGGAGTGACATAATCTTAAAATATTAAGAAGAGTTCTAGTTTGAATTCTTTTACTTCTATAAACCAACTGAAAGACTCAAACACACACACACACACACATTAGAAATGAGTGTAAATTAAACAAAGTAGCAGACAAACCAGTACCACCTACCACGAAACGCTGACGTTTTAAGCTTAACTTTTATATATCTCTCTCTCACCAAACTCTTTTCAGACAGATCTTTTGCAACAAAAAAGCAAACTTAAAAAGAATCTCAGCAACTCACTCACTCACAATCATGGCGGCTGCGTCGGCGAACTCTTTCCTCGTCGGAAACAACAACACTCAGATCCCCACATCTCAATCTCTCCTCCACCTCACCAAACCAAACACCTTCCACC
>NW_026620672.1:0-3977 GCF_000801105.2 Raphanus sativus
CACTTTCTATCCAGATGATTCCAGATTAGCCTGTTCGGACATATGGCAATATCTTCATGATTCTTATTGTGAGAATAGACAGAGAAAGGTATGTGAGTGTATGTGAGAGTTTGGTTGTGAGTGAACAAGAGCAAGACTTAGAAACCAAGAGAATGAGTCTGCTGGACAGATTGTATGCAAAACAGAGAATAAGAGTGTTTGAGAGTGTGAGTGAGACTGAGCTCGTGAGTACAAGAGAATAGAGAGTATGGAGAGTAAAGTAACCAGAGAATAAGAGAATTGGTGAAGGAGAGAGTTAACTTTCACTTCAGAGAGTATGAGAGATTATGGAGAGTTTAAGAGAATCTGTGAGAATGTTTGTGAGAATAGAGAAACCAGAGTTGGAGAGATTGTAATGAGACCAGAGAATGGTGAAGAAGAAAGGGGAAATCCCCCTCTCAGCTTAACAATTTCGTGATACATAAGGTCTGGCTTTATAGCCAAAGTTACAAGACAAACAAACACATTAAACAACTATTAAAACAGGGAAAGAGTAAACAAATAATATTGTGGGGAAATCAGAAGAGGCAGGCTGGCTGGGACAGACTGGGCACGTCCAGAATGAGAGACAATGACAGGTCCTAACAGCTCTTTTGGCTAAGCAGCATGTGATCTCCTTTTAAATTCAAACCGAGAGAGTTGGCGCCAACTGCTACATCTCTTTTTCTGAAGAGTGTACTTAATCCTTTGTATACAGGAACTCCCTGACTTTGCACCAACTTATTAAACCCTCACTTTGCACATTCTTGATCTTGATCCTGATCTTGCACATTCTTCTTTTGGTGATACAAGGATGACCCGGACACTGCTTGTTTCATGATCTTCCTTGTGCATACTTTGGGCATCATTTCTTTTGCCCTATCTTTGCACAAGTACACCTTGATCACACTCAGCTACTGCTTCTTCCTTCTTCATTCCAACACTCCCCCTCAAGCTTGACCATAGGAGATCCTTGGGCAAGCTTGGAACTATGAAGAAGCTCCCTCATTAAAAACCTTGCAAAGAAAACCTCATGGGATAAAACTTTGCAAGGGAAAAAGAGTAGAGTTCAACACAGCTTGGGGATTGGCCAGTGAGTCTAAGGAACTCAGATAACTCATGGTGGAGTCCTTAGACTCTGGATCATGGCCTGACTTGTGTTGCAAGGATGAACTCCATAACTTGCACACACCAACATCTCGGAACTCTTCTTTAGGCCGGTTGTGTCTCCCCCTCTCTTCTGACTACTCGCCATCTTGAAAGGGCTTAGGGACCACCAGTTTCTACTTCAGAGAGATTGGATGCTCAAAGAGCTTATTAAGAAAGATAGAAATAGCTTATAAGAAAGCTTTATTATACAAGAAAGTAAAGAGAAAGGAAAGTTCTAGACTTGTCTTCAATAACACAAAAATTCTATTAATCTCATAAAGGTTTTGAGAGAGTGGCTGCAACAATGGCAGCCTTGGTTGCCTTCATCAAAACACATTACAGCATATATATAAGAATCTAAAACCCTAGTTACATGGGCTACAAAAGCTTCAAATGGATAATAAACTTGGGCTTTACTTTGGGCTTCAATACTCCCCCGCAAACTTAGCGTCGGGTGCAACAGAGAGGCTGAGTTTGAATGCAAATGGAGATGGCGTGGAATGAGCATAAGTAGATGAAGTAGGATGCTGTTGATGTATGCAAATGGCTCTTCTTCTTCATGGAAAACAAACTAAGTGTGAGATCTATTCAGGCCTATACTTGGAGAGTATCACATGGCTTCACTCAGAGGTTTCTTTTGAACTTGAAGAGCTTAGTTGATCTCACTCAGAGGTATAATTGTGGTCTCTTTGTCTCACTATGAATCTAGGCTTACTTTACCTATTTCTTATTCTGTCTCATGAAGAAGCAAAACTCTCTTTCCACACTTACTAAACCATCCTATTAACTCTCTGATGCCTATCAATATACCACCAAAACTCTTCTCTAAACAACTTGACTTTCTCGTCAGCATTCCAGCGAGCACCTTGTGTGCATTATCATTAAAGCCAGAGAACTCCACACGCAACAAACCAAAACCAGCCTATTTCATTATAGCTTCTGTTCCAAACCTATCTTAACCCAAGAATCTAAGCCAACGAGCAAATCAATCCAACACAACCATTTTTTTTTTTTTAATCCTTTGTTCTGTCTAGAGAGGAAGAACAGACAATACCATCTATTAAGTGAAGAGGAAGTCTCGCTTTTTCTTCACCAAAGCTTCTTCACAGCTTCAGCTTCATCCTTAACCAGAACACACACAGCTTCATCTAACTGAATTCGTTTGTCTGAAGCTTAAAGACAAAGTCTTGTTGACTCGGTGTTGAAAAGGCCGGATGATGTTATCCTCTTGTGCCATGTAGTAACGTGTTTTAGCTTGAGTGAGGGAGGGCTGCGTGAGTGAGGGTTTGTCAGAAGCGTGGATCTTCAAAGATGCTGAGCCGAACAGAATAAGTAAAAACCCATGAACCGGTTGTAGAAACGAGTTTAATAAAACCCATAGAGCCAAGGACTTACTTCTCGGAACTCTTCTTTAGGCCGGTTGTGTCTCCCCCTCTCTTCTGACTACTCGCCATCTTGAAAGGGCTTAGGGACCACCAGTTTCTACTTCAGAGAGCTCCACTAAGGTACCTGATACATTATCCCAAAAGTGCATCAGTTCTCAAGGCAAAGCATTCAATCACAACAAGCTCAATAACATTTTAAGTGTAAGAACAATCATAAATGTATTGAGATGAGTTTAAGGGGCTTCCCTTTCATCAGTATGGTGGGGAGTGAACTCCACTTGAATCCCCACTTGGTAAAGTAACACTTAGATCATGGAAGCTCAATCTCATGCTTGGGACAGTGAGTGCCTTGAGTCTTCTTTGATCTAGTTTTTGATGCAAGCGTGAACTCCACAACTTGCCAATGGCTTGTGGCGGTTGGATCTTCAGGATTGCTCTCTTCATTACCCCTCCTCAAGCTTGATCCAGAGAGTATAGGGATGGACCAAGCTTGGAAGTGAGCAAGACTTAGCTAGAACCAGGAGCGCATCACCCCAACAGCTGCGCTTAAGTCAACCAGTTCCTCCTCCTCTTATCTCCTATCCACTGCCTAAAACAACTCTTCCTTGTGTGTCTCTTGGAACCAGGAGCTCAACACCCAAACAGGCTGCGCTTAATTCAACCGGTTCTACACACAAGTGGTCTCTCCATGGTCAGGAATATACACCAAGTGTAGGCTCTGAACACATGGGCAAAGACTTCTTCTTTGTATTGATTTGATGATGGACAGAGATCACCTCTTGTGTACCTGAAACATCACTCAAACTCCAACAAGAATCAGTCCACACACACTAGGATCAAACCTTGATACCACATCAAGTCTGATCCCAATGTTTAAAAACAAATGCAATGGACAGAAGCTAAACACACATTTAGAACAAATCCATGCACGCCAACTTCTCTAAATGCACAAGAATGATAACTCATCAACACATGACATTTAGGCTATTTATAAAAAAATATTTGAACAGCAACAGAGCATGAATTCAATTTAAAACAGAGACTAGACAACTCATCTAATCACCCTAGACAGCACAAGAATGCACTACAAGTTCAGGAAACTCTCCTAGAACTCTAGCAATGCAACATAACAGAAACTGAGACTAAGCAACTCACTTAAGCCAGAGATAACTCAAACAATTAATCTAAGACAAGAACTAGTCATAACCATGCTAGCAAACTTAGAAATAATTTAAAAACAGAACAACACACACAATTAAATGAAAGAATGATAAGATTAGAAGTGTGGAGAGATGAGAGAGTAACGAGATTGAGGGACAAAGAGAATGAAAGACATGTTTCACTTGATACTTGAAATGGTTGCATACAAAGGAGTATATAAAGAGAGACAAATCTCTGGATAGTAATAAACAAAGAGCTTGCAAC
>NW_026620673.1:0-3972 GCF_000801105.2 Raphanus sativus
ATCGCAATGCTTTGTTTTAATTAAACAGTCGGATTCCCCTTGTCCGTACCAGTTCTGAGTTGGCTGTTCGACGCCCGGGGAAATGTTGTGGGCAAAGGGTCAGGCTGTCCGGAAATATGGAACTGAGGTTTAATCCAATAGTTCGGATTGGTACCTGAAACAAGAGTAAACCTTTTTATGAGTTTTTATAAGTTTTATGATGCAAACAGAAGTAAATATGAATATGAATCAGAATGATAATATGAATAAAAACAAATAGAAAAGGGATAGATTGATGGAGATGGGATCTTTGTTGCTGGACTGAAGTCACTCTCAACAAGATCAATGGATGGAAGATGGATAGATATGGGATTTGCTTGCTGGACTGAAGTCTCTCTCAAGGCAAATCAGTAGATGGAAATGATGGGGGGATTGAGGACGCCACAAAGCTCTGTGTAAGGATGCTTTGATAAGTCAGGTTGCTCAAGAGCTGCTTCTCACAACACTCAAAAGACTTAGATAATAGTTTTAAGAAAAACTAGAAAAACTGCATATTCATTCATAAAATTCAAGGGTGATTAACAAAGACAAACTAAATGAGCTTATATAGGCTCGACCTTGGGACATTCTAACAGTCTAAAAATGACTAAAGGAAACAAATAAAATCAAAATAAAACTCTTGGAAGCAAAGGCTTTGATGGCTCCAAAGAAATAGCCTTTAGCTTGATTTATGCTATCTTCAAAGGGGAAACTTGATCTGATCTTGTATCTGGACAGCTTCTGGATGTAGCCACGGTCAAGGAGTCTTCCTGAGATGTCTCTGAGTTGCCATGATGAAGAATATGGCCGTTGGTCTTGAGCAAAAATCAGTAGAAACTCATTTAAACCATTTAGTGTCCATGCTGCCAAAAATGGAAGGTTTGTGCAAGTGAAGATCCTCCTGATCTCCTGGGTGCTGGTGCAGCTGAGGACGTCTTGTATGTATTCTAGATGGTTAAGATGATCTCCTGGCTTCCATAGATAAGTCTGGTTTGGACCAAATCGAATTGGTTGGCAACTTTCCCAAAATAATGTCGGTTTGATCGGTTTTGGGAAATTGATTGTATCTTGGTATTCCCTGAACCAATTCGCCTGATTCTGGACTCTCTGGATAGATAATAATTCCCTCTTGAAACCCATGATTGATTCTGGAAAGGGCCGCTTCATGGTTGGGCTGAAATCATCTTCTAAAGTCTGATACTCGCAACTGGATGGGCTGGAGAACCTCAAGTTTGTAAAATCCATAACTCTTTGGTCCGGTAAGCTTTTCTGGAAATTCCAATTGGGCTGGACTCCTTCTTGAGTGTAGAATCCATTAAAATTTGTTTCACTCCAAAACTCCCTTTGGTTGTCGAGATATACGCCGTGGACTGGACCTATGTCGCTGGTACCTCCAAAGTGGCCGGTTTGGACTGCTTGGTTGACCTCCGGTTCAGCTACTGGTTTGATGACCACATCATCCCCTCCCCCTTGTGAAGGTTTTGACCTCAAAACTGGATAACCTGCACCAAGATAGAGCAAGTCAGCTTTCATTCTCTTTTGAGATTCCAAAGTCTTACCTTGATATTGTTTCGGTTTGGGAATGGATTTTGCATCTGGTGGCTCTTCTTTGAACACATGTGAAAGGATCACGCCTCTGCTCTGGTTATGGTCATTGTGTCTCCTCTGGGGTTGATGGTACTTCACACTTCTGGTAACCTCATTGCTGACCATCTTTGGGACTGATTCTTCAAGCAATAAAAGAGTATCCGGTGGGATTTCTTTAAAGCTTTCTTCTTTACAACCTGAAAAATTCTCAACATTCTTGACAAAGACCAAATGAATTATATCTGTTACTGGAGTTTTATGAACAGAATGTGTTATGGTAGAATTTACCATGGGCGCATAAGCATGATGAAGAATTAAATTCTTCTTTGGACAGGTTTGGATTGATGGCTGCCTTACTTGCACCTTCTTACCTTGGTTGGTATGATCTTCTATATCTTTTATTCCTGGATCAAAACTTCTTGGCAAAAACAAGTGCATAACATCTAGAAAATCAAATGATAAGGACGTTTTAAAGTTGAAGAAACTTTCCTTACCTATGCTGAATTTGAATGGCAATGTTTCAGCATTTCTTTGATCCAGTTTCTGGTCCATCACAAGGATGGCGCCTGGTGGTTCTTCTCCTTTGAATTCATGCTCCTTAATTCCTGCTACAACATCCTTTGACAAAGAAAAGTGCATTATACAAGAATTTGGAACCAACAAATCAGATTGAATAAAACTATCACTCATTTTAAACAATTCAGTTTTAGTTTCTAGTGATGTTTCTTTCAATATTTGTTTAGTTGGACAAGCTTCAGCAAAGTGTCCTAATTTATGACATCTAAAACATGTCTGATCTTTCAAAAATTTTGAATCAAAAGACTTACCTTGGCTTGATATTTCCACCTCTTTTGGGCCTGAAATCTCCTTGTTCCTTGGATATAATTCTGTGTGAACTTTTGATTCAAACAAGGATGTGGAGTTCGGTTTTCGTTGGACCTCAAGACCTGTCTTAACATTCTTTGACAAAGACAAGTGACTCATACCAGTGGAAGTTGATTTATAAACCAATTTATCAAGTATAGGACTTACCATAGCCTTTGCTTGAAGTACTGGTTTTTCTAGCTCTTGTTTGTGTCTGCTCAAGGTGTCTTGGCCGACACTTTTACTCACCTCTCTGGCCCTTAGGATGTCATCTCTCTGGCCTAAGAAATGGACAATGTCGTGCCCCTGGTTTGGCTGAAAGTTGGTTTGTTGAGGCAAGCTTCTTTGACCCTCTTTTTGGACAGCTTCTCTTGCTTTTTGGGTACCATGAGTTGGATACCTCCTTGGGTACTGTTCCTTGATCTGAGACCTTGTAAAATCTGGTGCAAACTCATACCTCATGGCTTGCTTAAGGGCTCCCCACGTTTTGATAGTTGGCTCCTTGTAAAACCATCTGTCATCAACTTCTTGAACCCACCACTTAAAGGCATCTCCTTGTAGATGATCAATGGCATAAGCTAGCCTTTCTTCTTTCAAGATGTTGTTGTAGTGAAACCACTCATCAAGGTTCCTCTCCCATCTAAGATAACATCTTTTTTCTGAAAAATTAAAGAGTTCAACTTTATCAGCAAAAGAGTTATATTCAAACCGAGAATTAACAACATGATGGTTATGGGTTTTAGAAATTAGAGTTTGATTGATCCTTGAAGGATCTGGTGGCTTGGGCTCGACATAGACAGCCTCTGGTGCATCTCCAAATCTTCTTTCTCCTGGCTGTGGACGTTGGCCTTGTGCCTTCCTTCTTTTCCTCAACTGAGCAATCTGTTCAACCTCTGATACCAAAATGTTGTGGGCACAGGGTCAGGCCTTCCGGAAATATGGAACTGAGGTTTAGTCCAATAGTTCGAATTGGTACCTGAAATAAAGAGTGAACCTTTTTATGAGTTTTATATGTTTATGATGCAAACAGAAGCAAATATGAATATGATAATAATACTATGACAAAGAAAATTAAATGCAAACTAACAATAATTTTTTTTTTTTAAATGCAAGATTCAAATAAGAAACAAATATGGAATGCAGATTTTTTTTTTGACCTTTTTTAAAAAAAAAATGGAAACAAATAGCTAAATGAATGCAAACAAATTTTTCTTTTGTTTTTATGATTGAAATGAATCAAACTAAACAACTGGTCGTCTCCTACCTCACACTTTTTATGGTTTTCAATTTTATAATGAACAAAGAACACAAAATGCAAAAACTGTTTTTTTTTTTTTGATTTAAGATGAAAACAAATGCAAGCAAATGAATGATGCAAGGATAGAATGGACCTGTTTCAGGAGCTTTGAGCTCTGATACCAAAATGTTGTGGGCAAAGGGTCAGGCTGTCCGGAAATATGGAACTGAGGTTTAATCCAATAGTTCGGATTGGTACCTGAAACA
>NW_026620674.1:0-3971 GCF_000801105.2 Raphanus sativus
TCTTTGAGAAAAGATATTTTCAGGAAAAATTAATGGAGCCAGACCAGATCATCTTGAATCAGCTTATGAAAGCCATACAGACCATGGGAGATCGGATGACCCAGCTGGAAAATTCTGGTCTTGCATTACCTGAAGGAAGACATAGAGTTGGCGAGACACCTAGAGCTGGATATGTGGAACCAAAGCCACCAGACCCTTCACTGATCATCATCCCACATCAAACTTCTAAAACTCAAAGCCATATTGTTCATTCTTATTCTGATTATGGATCTGCTAAGAAATCTAAACTTTATACATTTTCAGGAAGAAGAAACTACCTAGAGTGGGAGAGAAACTTGGATGAGTGGTTCTACTACAACCACATCCTGAAGAAAGAGAGGTTAGCTTATGCTATTGGCCAGCTCAAAGATGTTGCTTTCAAATGGTGGATAAAAGAACAAGATGAAAGATGGTTGTACAAGGAGCCAACTATCACCACTTGGAGAGATCTTAAGGAAGCCATGAGAGATAAGTTTGCACCAGAGTTTACCAATTCTCAAATCAGGGAACAATACCCTAGAAGGTATCCAAACCGTGGCTCACAAGAGGCAACAAGAGTAGTACCACAAGAAGGTCAAAGAGACATGCTTCCACAAGTAATCTCTCAGCCAAAACAGAGACATCAATCTACTTATTGTTCAAGCCAAAAGAATGGCGTGCCAATGACCATGGAGAAGAAGAAAGTTCTCAGCCAAAGCACATTGTGCAAAATAGATAGAAAACCAGATCAAGCAAGTGTTCAAACAAAGGCTAAGGTAAGTCCTACACTTGATCAATTGGTTTATAATTCATCTACCACTGTTATGATGCACTTGTCTTTGTCAAAAGGTGTTGTAACAGGACTTGACCAGTCCATGAAAGAAGAGACAACATGCGCAATCCATGTTATAAACCAGATGAGAGTTCAAGACACAATGCAGCCTAAGATGCTTAAAGAAGCAAAACCAGTGATGAAAATATCCTACCAAGGTAAGTGTCTAACACCACCTTTAGATACTGGTACTGATGTGTTTGTTCATGACCCAGAGAAAACAAATGAAAGCTCTATGCTTACTGAAGTGTCAAAGGAAGAAACAGAACACAAGTTCACTCATGAGCCACACAATGAGTGGAACCTGAAATCTGAACAAAAGTTTGTTCAAGTGCTAAAACCTGAGGTAAATTTCACTCTAGATAAGAATGATAATATTAACTCCATGATAAGATTAATATACTTGTCTTGTCCAAGAGGAAGTGAAATAGGTACAGGAGACCAAGGTGAGAACAAACCAAACAAAGCAAGAGAATTTCTTGCTGCCACAGCTGAAATTAAGGTTCTTTGTTCTTTGTTTTCATCAGTTTATAAATTTCTTTACTTTGATATAATATACTTGTCTTTGCCAAGATGTTTTGACCCAGGTATAAGCAAAGAAAAAGGCATTCCAAACCGTGATGAAGTTTTGCCACAAGATGCCTTAGCCATGATTTCAATAGATGCTTTCCAGAAATCAGTTCAAGGAGATGCTGAACCAATGCCATTTAAATTCAGCATCAACAAGGAAAATTTCTATGATCTTAAAATTCTTATGAAATTTTATTATCCAGATATGATTCACTTGTCTTTGCCAGAAAGTTTTGATCCAGGTATAAGACAAGAAGATGTTCATACCAGCCTAGGTAAAAAGGTGCAAGAAAGGCAGCCATCAATCCAAAGTTGTCCAAAGAAGAATTTAATTCTTCATAATGCTGAAGCACCTATGGTAACTCCGGCCCTAAGACATTCTGTTTATCAGACTTCACTATCAGATATAATTCATTTGGTCTTTGTCCAGAATGTTGAGAATTTTTCAGGTTGCAAAGAAGAAAGCTTTAAAGAAATCCCACCGGATACTCTTTTATTGCTTGGAGAATCAGTCCCAAAGATGGTCAACTATAAGACTACCAAAAGTGTGAAGTACCATCAACCTCAGAAGAGATACAATGTCAATGTCCAGTACAGAGGTGTGATCATTTCTCATCTTTTCAAAGAGGAGCCACCAGATGCAAAACCCATCCCCAAACCAAAACAATATCAAGGTAAGGCTTTGGAATCCCAAAAGAGAATGAAACCTGACTTGCTCTATTGTGGTGTATCAGGTTATCCAGTTTTGAGGTCAAAACTTTTACAAGGGGGAGGGAATGATGAGGCCATCAAACCAGTAGCTGAACCAGAGGTCAACCCAACACCCTGCTCAACTAACCATGGCGCCAACCAGTACATATGTGCACTAAAAATGCCATATCTCATCAACCAGGAGGAAGTTTGTCACGAAACCAATTTTCTTGGATTCTACACTCAGCAAGAGCACGCAGCGAATTGGTTTCATATCAAAAGGATTAATGGTTTGGAAGTTATGCTATTTTCAACTCAAAGGAGGCCCGACTTGCCTTATTTAGAAGATCAGGAGCATATAATATCTCAAACTCAATGCTGGCGCCCAGGAGACTTTGTGCTACTTCTAGAAGCACTCCACAACCCATTAAGAAGCACCAGCACACACTGGATCAGGCGGATCCTTGAAGAAACCACTCAAACCAAACCGGAGCTAAATATGGAAACTTGGACAATTATTTGGTTTGATCAATACCAAACCAAGATATGGAGACCAGGAGACATTCTACACAAACCAGAGAAGACTGAAGACATTATTGGAGCATTCAAAACGCAGAGTATCAAGTGGAGGATCAGATGGAACAAGTTACCTTATTTGGATTTATGCACATCTTTGGTCAACAAGCTCCAACAGCTCTTTCCTTATTTCCTTGGAGTCATGGAGGCTTACTGGACGAATCTGGACACTCCTAAGACTCATCATTACATGCCTAAACTATCAAGATTCAAGACAATCAGCAAGTTCCCCTCTTTTAGCCAAATCCCTCCATCATCTCTAACGGCTAGTTTTGATATCTTCTTGCTTTGCTTTGTTTTGTTTCCTTTTATTTTATTTACTCCTGAGCATTATATAAGCTCTGTTTAGTCTACATTGTAAAGACACCCACGAATGATATGAAAAGTATTTGTTTTCTTTTGCCTTTGCAAAGAAACCCTTATCAAGTCTTGATTGTGTGTGAGAAGCAGCAGCCAAGCAATTGTCTTATCAAACTCCATTCCATAGAGTTTGTGGCGACTTTCGATCCATCAGATTGAGGGATTCAGTCTACTCTCTATCCATCTCCATCTCTTTGTTCTTGCTGAGTTGTTTATTCGAACAAGCAGCTTGAATCCATACTCCATCATCACGCCATCATTCATCCACTGATATAGCAAGTTGGTTAGACGACCATTTGTTGTTTCCCATCCTCCATTGGTGTTTTGCAAGTCTCAATACAACCGGATCTAATCATCTCATCATCATCTTCATCAAAGCCTTCCATCTCAATCCATCTCACATCAAGCCGGTCCATTGATTCTTCTATCTTTCCAGCCAGCTTGAGAAGGTCCCTCTTGGTGCCTGTATCAATGCAGCAAGGCTTAATCTCGACCAGAGGGAGTAGAGAGTGACTGGAGAGAGAGATGGGCACAGTCTGGTTGTGTGAAAGTGACAGCAGGCTCATCCTCTTATGCACATGTGACTTTTACTCTATTTTATTCCCAACTTGCCTAAACTCTCTCCAACAGTCTGATACTTTATTTAAACTTCAAATATGCTTCATTAGACCATGCTGGACGAGTTCCCCACCTAGCTTGACTTCCAAGGCACTCTAGGTTAGGTTTTGTTACTTGCGCACCAAGACTGTCCAAACAGATTCAAATCTGCTTGTTCTGGTTTGCTTGTTCTTGATGCTTGGTATCTTCACTAACTCAAGATTATTTATCTTCTTTCCAACATTATTCAACTTCCTGGTTATTCTCCACTGATTAGTGGTTCCAAATAAAGCTTCTTAGATCGTGGTTCAACCTGGTTTGATAAGAA
>NW_026620675.1:0-3970 GCF_000801105.2 Raphanus sativus
GTGGAGAATAACCAGGAAGTTGAATAAATCTCATAGGAGTTGTGAGTAAGAAGATATCCCACTTTCTATCGAGATGATTCCAGATTAGCCTGTTCGGACATATGTCTATTGAATATAAGAAGATAAGAAGATAAGAGTGTTGAGAAGAAGAGAGGATCTGGTGGCACTAGAAGTGAGAGCAGGTCCGAGCTTACTTGGAAAACAAGGTTGTCCGTACAACACTTGGATCACAAGGCAACAGATTGCAACCTAGCTTGTCTTAGCGGTCAAAGACAAGTTTAAATATATCCTGGCCGACATCAAGGGAGAGCTGACCGTTGGAAGATATTAAGCAACAAGAAGAATCAATATAATAAGCAATGTCACATGTTCCTTTTATGTTCCTGCCGTTGAGGACAAGTCACTCTCACCTTGATCAGACCACATTAGTTTATTCATCTCTGTACTTAGCTAGATTATTTTATTCACTGATGTAGTAAGGCTTCTTGCCTTTATATTCTTGTATCCTGTATCACATTCAGTTTAAGGAAATAAACTCCTTCCATACTCTTTCTATCCTGTCGACACAAACTCTCTCTCTCTCTCTCTTATTTTTGAATCAAACACTCTTCCTCTCTCCTGTTCTTCATTATTCTTCACTAAACTTACATGGTATCAGAGCTTGCAAGCTCCTAAACCTATTTCTTTTTCCGCAAATCTACTCTGAATTCTCTTAACCTCTCTTTCTTCAGCTTACTCTTTCTTAAAATTTCTTGAAACACTCTTTTACCCATTGGATCTTAGCTTTGCGAAATGGAGCAAAACAAGACAGTGGTGATTCCGGTTACCCTAAAGGGGTTAAACTACCTTCTCTGGTCAAGAATGACTAAGAATGCCCTTGGTGGAAGAGGTTTATGGTCCCATATCACTTCAAGTGAGGCACCAAAACAAACCACACAAGGAGAAGATGGCAAGGATGGCAAGGAGAATGAGGTGGTGACAGATGAAGACAAGTGGGAACAAGAAGATCTCATGGTGCTCTCTGTCCTGCTAGCTTCCCTTGATGTCCCCATAATGGAGGCATACTCTTACTGTGAGACAGCCAAGCAACTATGGGATACACTACAGAAGGTCTATGGAAATGTTTCCAACCTCAGTAGGGTATTTCAAGTGAAGAAAGCTATCAGCAACTTGAGCCAGGAAGACATGGACTTCAACCGCCACTTTGGGAAGTTCAGAGCACTCTGGGCAGAGCTGGAGATGTTGAGGCCAAGCACTACTGACCCTATAGCTCTAGAGGAGAGGCGTGAGCAGGATAAAGTGTTTGCTCTCTTGCTGACACTTAACTCCAGCTACAATGACCTTATCAAGCACATCCTAAGGGCAGAGAAGCTACCCTCTCTTGATGATGTTTGTGCTCAGATCCAAAAGGAGCAAGGCTCTGTGGGACTCTTTGGGGGAAAAGGTGACTTGAACATGGCGCACAAAGCTGAATATGGAGCCAACAAGTCATCTTACAAACCAGAGAACAGGCGGGTTACTTGTGAGCACTGTAAGAAGAGTGGCCATATGAAGAATCAGTGCTGGATACTTCACCCACATCTCAGGCCTACTACTCCATCAAGGTTCAATCAGGGGAGAGCTAATGAGGCTGTTCAATACACTGACCAGCAAGTTGCACAACCCATGCGCCCAAGTAGTGAAGGAAGAGCCATGATCTCTACTGCTCATGCGGTTGGAACCTCCTCTCAGCCTACTCAAGATGATGCATTCATCCGCAAATCAGACATTGATGCCCTTATCAAGGCACTCAATGCAAACACTGGTAACACTAGGAATAATCTTCTTAATTCATCTCTGTGTGATAAACCATTGATTGTTGACTCAGGAGCATCTCATCACATGATAAAGGATTCTAATCTTATTAGCAATATTGAACCTGCCTTAGGAAGTGTAGTAATTGCTAATGGAGATAGGATACCAATTGAAGGCATAGGAAATTTAAAATTGTTTGAAAAAGAGTCTAAAGCTTTCTATATGCCCTCATTTACTTCTAATTTGCTATCTGTGAAAAAGGCTACTACTGATCTTAATTGCAATGTCATTTTCAGTCCTAATGATGTCTATTTTCAGGATATTGAGACTAGTAAGATGCTTGGGAAAGGTGTGAGCAAGGGAAACTTATATTTGCTTGAAGACACCAAACTGAGCTCTGATTTATCTTATGCTTTTACTTCTGCACCTGTTGTTACTTCTGATGTTTTATGGCATGCTAGATTAGGCCATCCTCATTCTAGGGCCTTAGGACTGTTGTTGCCTAATCTTTCTTTTAAAAATGATAGCTGTGAAGCTTGTATCCTTGGTAAACATTGCAAGACTGTTTTCACAAAATCGAGTACTATTTATGATCATTGTTTTGATTTAGTTCACTCAGATGTTTGGACTGCTCCATGTATCTCTAGGGAAAACCACAAATATTTTGTCACCTTTATTGATGAAAAATCTAAATACACTTGGCTGACCTTAATTCAATCTAAAGATAGAGTTTTAGAAGCTTTTATGAACTTTCAAAGCTATGTGACTAACCATTTTAATGCCAAGATCAAAATATTTAGGTCAGATAATGGTGGGGAGTACACAAGCAATGCTTTTAAAATTCACCTAGCCAAACATGGAATCATACATCAAACAAGCTGTCCATACACACCACAACAAAATGGAGTGGCAGAGAGAAAGAATCGACACCTCATGGAAGTGGCCAGAAGCATGATGTTTCATACAAATGTCCCAAAGAGATTTTGGGGTGATGCTGTAGTGACAGCTTGCTATCTCATCAACAGAACTCCCACAAGAGTTCTTCATGATGTCTCTCCATATGAGGTACTGAACAAAACCAGACCCTCCATTGATCACTTACGTGTGTTTGGATGCACTTGTTTTGTATTAATTCCAGGTGAACAAAGAAACAAATTGGAAGCCAAGAGTATTAAGGCCATCTTCATTGGGTACTCAGCCAACCAGAAGGGATACAAATGCTATGTACCAGACACTAGGAGAGTGTTAGTCTCAAGGGATGTTAAATTTGTGGAGTCTAAGGGATACTATGATGAGAAGAGTTGGGATAACCTGAAAGATCTCTCTCAAGCGCCCTCAGACAGAGCTACCAACCTGAGGATTATCCTAGAAAGCCTTGGGATCAGCCAGCCAGTAAGGCAAGAAGGGAGTCAGACACGGGCATCTACACAAGCTGTACCGGTTCTGGAAACTCCTCATCTTGATCATGAAGGGGGCAGTGAATCAGTACAAGCAGAAACAAGTCATCAAAGTCTTGAACCTCATGATCAAGATGGGGAAGAGGAACAAGCAGGGGATGAGCAACAACACAGTCCTGACCAGGACCAAGAAGAGACTGATCCGCAAACTGAGCCAGAACAGGTGCAACCATTAAGGAGAAGCACCAGAATTAGAAATGGACCAGAACACTGGAAGAATACAAGAGTCTACTTCAATGCCAATGCAGTAGCTCATCCAGTGCGAGCTGTGTGTTCTTTGGCTCAGTATCCCGAAGAACACCAAGTGTTTATGAGTAACTTGGAGCAGGAGTGGATTCCAAAGACTTTTGAGGAAGCAATGGCCGATGATGAGTGGAGAGCCTCAGTAGAAGATGAGATCAGTGCTATGATTAAGAATGGCACATGGTTTGAATCTAAACTTCCCAAAGGCAAGAGAGCTGTAACAAGTAAACTGCTCTACACAATCAAGTACTTGGCTAATGGAAAACCAGAGAGAAAGAAGACTAGGCTGGTGGCAAGGGGATTCACTCAAACCTATGGAGAAGACTACTTAGACACCTTTGCACCAGTAGCTAAACTCCATACTATCAGAATTGTGCTCTCGCTTGCAACTAACTTGGAGTGGGATTTATGGCAAATGGATGTCAAGAATGCATTTCTTCAAGGAGAGCTAGAAGATGAAGTATACATGCTCCCTC
>NW_026620676.1:0-3970 GCF_000801105.2 Raphanus sativus
TTGTCTTATTATTTTATAGATTTTTGAATTATGTGTGTGTATTTAACATGTCATCAGATAAAATTAAGTTATGTTCATCAGATAAAAATTTTGTTGTTATTTAAATAATAATATATTAAAATAAATTAACTTTAGTATTGATTTTTTAATTTATATTTAACTTATTGAGTTTGGGTATAGTTAGTAATGGTCATCTATCCATTTTTTGGTAAGAAGAATAACTTTGAGACATCATAATAACAATAAGATATGAAATACATGATATTAAATGTACTAAAAATGTGTAATTATGTTACCATGTTTTTAGTTCATCTTTCGTATCTATTTTTATAAAAACTAATTTGTAAATTAAAATTAAAGAAATTATTTTGATTAGGATTACAGGAAGCTACTCTTCTAAAATGAGTATCCTATAGCTAATATCATTCAATGAAAATATTAGTTTAGTTACTACTCCGTCCGTTTTACTTTTAAGTGTCATTTTAAAATTGTATACATAGGGAAAAAAATAATTTTGTATATTTTTTCACAAAACATCTTAGAATAATAATTTACAGAGTCAGTTGGAGTCTGTAAAAGTCGATGACAGAAAAAACATCTTAGAATAATAATTAGTGATAACAAAAATATAATTAATACTTTTGATCCACATGTTCTAAAAGAAAAGTAATTAATAACAACTATTTTAAAATGATATTGATTATTATTTACATGGTGTGAAACCATGATTATATAATTTTTTACAAAGTTACCTACGATTTATATTTCTTATTCTCTTCCAGGATGATAAAACCCAGCCAATAATGATATTGGTTAACTTTTATAACATGACTTTTCACATTAGATTTATTTTCTATTAATAATTTACTATATTTATTAATAGATACAAATATTTTTAAAATCTTAGATATTCTTGTATTTTAAAAAAAAAATTATGTATATCAAATGTTATAAGTATTATTTCTGTAAGTGTCGATTTTAAAACAATTAGTCATCAAATTTGTCCCTCTTAAATATAAAATTTTAATACTAATATATTTGTAGGTTCGGAATGAACTTCTGAAAAAAAAATTTGGGTTACTTGAACACACATTTTTGGGCGAGAGCTTTGTTAGTCAATTTGACAATGTTATTTGTTTGTTAGCTTACTAACACGTTCTAACACGTTCGAAGGATTTTGTGAGCGACGTGGAGTAATTGAAAAGTTTTTAATTACATGTTAAATTTTGTGCTTGATTGTAGTATATCTAAAAGTATTATGTTCGTGATTAAGAGTACGTCTCTAACAATATTTTTATTCAAAACTTTCCTTAAATAAATGGTAAAATCACATTGTTTTCCTAATCTAACATGTTTTAGCTTCTCGAGTTTTTTTTTTGTTTGGTCTTAATATTAAAAAGGTATTAACATATTTTACAAAATAACTTTTTATGGTCATGGTGATAGCTGAGATCAAAGGAAAGTATTGGTCTTTGACTGACACCTTGAGATCGTGTTTATACATGATAAGAACAACTGGATGCTTGTCTGATAAAGCTTGGGGACACTTTGATTCTCATTCCTTCATTTCCCTCCACTTCACCTTCCCAGCATAAATCTTCATAGCCACGTGAGAGACTCTGAACTTGAAAGTATTGCACTCTCCCATAATGAAAGGTTTATCAAAACATCCCCTCTTTCTCATAGCCAGTGTACTCGCTCTTCTCAAACGCCACACATTGTTTCAACACCAGTGAACATCTGTCAGCGATCTCTTCGAGCGTCCAATGATAAAAAGGTGATTTTTCCTTGTGAGAGACATGAATTCTTCCATCACCTCTTACTAAATGGGTTGCACCATTAAGAAATCTAAACACCAGGTCAATATGCTTCCTACAACAAACACACAAAGAACATGTAATAAAATAATAGGCCCTAAACTTGCAGTAGCAGGCAGTGTTTAAAATCATATGCAAGACCACACAACAGTACAGCACCAGTCTCTGTAAGACCTGAATCAGTCTCTTTGTCTTGGAAGCCGGCGTGGGAGAAGTTGAAAGATGACTCGGTCGAATCTTCTGCAGTTAGGGATGAGGATGTAATGTAAAGCAATTTGGCTGCATCAACTCCATGTAAGAGGGGAATCTCCACGTCTCTTAAAAGTTCCACGATTGAAAAGAAAATATAAGAATGATTTGGATGAAGCGGTGTGATTTGCGGAGTTCGTCATCTTTATTTATAGGATATATTATATATATTCCGCCCGTCGCTACTAAAACTGCAACACAAAAAAACATAATTCAAATCAGCCTCAATCAAACAATGAAGAAAATTATACTGAGAATATACACAAACAAAGAAAGCAAAGTAAGAAACAGCATTGTAAAATACAACAAATCTCTAAAAACAGCTACATAAACCGTAACAACAAATCAACTAAATCAACAATTCAGAAAGAAACGGAGAGATCGTGACAAAGAAAAAGAATGAAACAGAGGGAGAGAGAGATTAATCTAGGCATATGTCAATCACATAAAATAAAATGTCAAACTTAACTTACATTAGCTTTAGTGGCATCTGAAGTAAAGTTTGTGGTGAGGAGGCCATTCAGTTTGGGTATAATATCAACTCCGCCACGGGATTGTCTTTGAGAAGACCGTTGCTAATACTTCTTCCTGAAAAAGCCAATTAACAAAAGCTTTGATACAAAAAGACATAATGAAGATGTGAGGATATGGTTCATAGATAAGCTTTATACCTTCATTGCTTCAGATCTTGAAGTTGCGTCAACAGCAAGAACAGCTATTCGAGCTCTCGCACAGTCTGTCTACCAGTTCATATGGCAGCGATTCTCCTCTATGCTGCTGTGTGAACCTGAAGAAAGCTAAGAAGAGTAACCCCAAAATCCAATCTTCAAGTTTGATGCTTTAAACAAAAGCGAAAATATGTTTCCATATACCTTATGACTGAGACGTCGCTGCAAGGGTTAACGCTCCCTCACTGAAAAGTGTAATTAGAAGAAACTTAATGCCATAGAATGCTACGTAATCAGATTAATAGAGATAAGAGAAGGAAGATACTCCATTGAACGCTTACTCCAAACAATCCTTAGGCCTAAAGACGCTTAATGATCCTTCCACGACGCATCCACCGACAACTTTTCCGATGTATCCAGTGAGATGGTTATTGTCCTGGCGAAGATGTTGATGGCAGAGTAAGACTCGAGCAGTGAATCCACAGACAATGGACAGGGAAGATAAAAGGACCTACTTCTTCGCCGGAGAGAGAAGAGATGATTGCGGCGTAAGCTTTGTAGGAAAAATCATAAAGAAGAAATTGATGGATCGAGATGTAGTGGAGTATTGCTTGTGGAGAAGTGGATCGATAGAACTGAATCGCTGTGGTATCAAACGGTGAAAACGAAGAGGCAGAGGTGTAGATCCTCGAGCGTAAGGGAAAATCGATTGACAAAGCCCAAGCGTAAAGCAGACGAAGCCCAGACACAAATCAATAGACTTAAGTCCATCTGACGTGTTTTAATGAAATGTTCTGATTGGCCAATTTTTTATGTCGACGTGGACACTCTATCTATGAAGCTTATTTACCTTTTAATATAGTATTGATTATCTATTTTCCATTCTCCATATACTATATGTCCATATGTTCAATGTTTTTTTTTCTGCTAAAATCCATATGTTCAATGTTAAATGTATACTTATGTGTTTTAGACATTTCATCAGACTTTAGATACATATTTATAATTTGGATTTGGGATTTAAAACTAAACATCACTATTGAACATATAACGGAGATAAGTAGAGAGATTTAAGATGATTTGAAGACACTAAAATTCATAAAGTTTTCCACAATAACTCGTTCATGTGGTTATGTCCACCGAAAAAGAACCTCGCATTTAAAAGTTAGGTGATGTCAAGGCATCCTTGGATGTTTTAATAAAAAAAAAAAAAAAGTCAGGTGATGTCACTGAGAG
>NW_026620677.1:0-3970 GCF_000801105.2 Raphanus sativus
TTATTGCATAGTTTATTTCATATCGGGTCATAATTGCATATTTCGCGGTTTAGTTTAAATTTCATTATTGCATTGGGTTTGTTTTGGTTCAATCATATTTCTCTATTCTTCACTTGATCTTTGAGATTGTTGCAGGAAGAAATGGGAGTGAAAGAACCAGGCCAAACAATGGAGGCCACACTGAGCCAGCAAGTTGTAGCCTTACAAAGACTCAAAAAGCAGATTGCTCAGTTTGAGAAAAGAAACAAGGCACAAGGCCAACGACCAAAACCTGGAGAAAGTAGATTTGGAGAAGTACCTGAGGCTGTTTATGTCGAGCCCAAACCACCAGACCCCTCATGGAGAGCTCCATATACATCAATCGGACCAAAAAGGGAAGTAATCAAAAGTTGTGCTTATACATCTGACATCTTAGTGTTTTCAGGTTTAAGCAGGAACCCAGAGGTGTATTTAAGATGGGAAAAGAACATGGATAAGTGGCTGCTTTCCAACAAAGTTCCCAAAGAAAAGATGTTGTTACAAGCTGTCCAAGCCTTTACAAAAAATGCCTACAAATGGTGGTTAAAGGAGAGCACTGAACAAGTGTTAGATTGGAAAGACCTCAAAGTCAGAATGTACAAGGAGTTTGTAGAGAAGTTCCAACACCATGTCGTGCTAGTGACCATGAAGGAGACTAAGGGCATCAGTCCATACATGCTGTGCAAGCCAACTCCAAAACCAGAACATGAAAGTGTTCAAGTAAAGGCTATGGTAAGTCCTATACTTGATAAATTGGTTTATGAATCATCTCCCACTGGTATGAGTCACTTGTCTTTGTCAAAGAAAGTTAAGACAGGTCCTGAGGTCCAGAAAAATCCGAAATCCACATCCTTGTTTGAATCAAAAGTTCAAAAAGAATTATGTCCAAGGAAAAAGGAGATTTTAGAACCCAAAGAGGAGGACACATCAAGCCAAGGTAAGTCTTCAGATTTTAAAATTCTGAAAGATCAGACATGTTTTAAAATAGACCACCTTGTTGAAGCTTGCCCAACTAATCAAGTATTGAAAGAAACATCACTAGAAACTAAAACTGAAAATTTTAAAATAAGTGATAGTTTTATTCAATCTGATTTGTTGCTTCCAAGTTCTTGTATAATGCACTTGTCTTTGTCAAAGGGTATTGTATCAGGAATTAAGGAGCATGAACTTGAAAGAGAAGACCTATTCTACCAGCATGGCATTGCTAAAGAGGAGGAAGCCATAAGTGAGGCTGGAAGAAATGATTTGTTGCTTAAAGAAGCAAAACCAGTAATCAAAGTATCAAACCAAGGTAAGTGTTTAACATCACCTTTAGATACTGGTTTAAATTTTTATATTATTGGTACAGGGATACCAGATAAGAGCTCTATGCATACTGAAGTGCCAAGGGCCGAGCTAGACCATGAGCTCAATCAAAATCCACACCACAAGTGGAAACCAAAATCTGAACAAAGAATTGTTCAAGTGCCAAAACCTGAGGTAAATTTCACTATAGATCAGAATGCTACTATTATTTCCATGATAAGATTAATGCACTTGTCTTGTCCAAGGGAAAGTGAAATAGGTACAGGAGACCAAGGTGAGAGCAAGCCAAACAAAGAAATAAAATTTCTTGCTGCAACAGCTGAAAGTAAGGTTCTTTGTTCTTTGTTTTCATCAGTTTATAAATTCCTTTACTTTGGTATAATACACTTGTCTTTGCCAAGATGTTTTGACTCAGGTACAAGCAAAGAAAAAGGCAATCCAATTCGTGATGCAGTCATACAACAAGATGCCTTAACCATGCTGTCAATAGATGCTGTCCATAAAAGTGATGCTGAACTAGTACCATTTAAATTCAGCAAGGGAAGTTTCTCTGATCTTAAAACATCTATGACACTTGATTATTCAGATATGACTCACTTGTCTTTGCCAGAGAGTTTTGATCCAGGAATAAGACAAGAAGATGGTCATACCAGCCTAGATAAAAAGGTGCAAGAAAAGCAGCCCTCAATCCAATGCTGTCCAAAGAAGAATTTAATTCTTCATCATGCTGATGCACCTATGGTAAATTCGACCACAACACATTCTGTTCATACATCTCCAGTATTAGATATAATTCATTTGGTCTTTGCTCAGAATGTTGAGAATTTTTCAGGTTGCAAAGAAGAAAGCTTTAAAAAAGAGCCACCAGATGCACAAACCATTACCAAACCAAAATTGTATCAAGGTAAGGTCCTAAACTCCCAAATGAGAATGAAACCTGACTTGCTCTATTGTGGTGTATCAGGTTATCCAGTTTTGAGGTCAAAACCTTCACAAGGGGGAGGAAATGATGCGGCCATCAAACCAGTGGTTGAACCAGAGGTCAACCAAGCAGTCCAAACCGGCCACTTTGGAGGTACCAGCGACATAGGTCCAGTCCACGGCGTATATCTCGACACCCAAAAGGAGTTTTGGAGTGAAAGAAATTTTAATGGATTCTACACTCACGAAGGAGTCCAGCCCAATTGGAATATCCAGAAAAGCTTACCGGACCAAGGAGTTATGAATTTTACAAACCGGAGGTTCCCCAGCCCATCCATCTGCGAGTACCCGACTTTTGAAGGAGATTCAAGCCCAATGAAAGAGCGGCCTGAACCAAAGCCGATCAGAGGATTCAAGAGAAGTCTCGCATCTTTCCAGGAAGCCCAATATCAGGAGAAATGGCCACGGAATTATGAAGTTATGATCCATTCTCCAAAACCGGTCAAACCAGTTCTACACCTGCCTCAATTGGAAGCTAACCGGGTCAATCAGCTTCAAACCAGACATTGGCGTCCAGGAGATCATTTCATCCAATCAGGAGGTATTGAAGAAGTCCTTAGCTACACCAGAGCCCAGGAGATCAGCTGGTTCAATGGAGATTCACTTAAATCAAACCGGAGCTATTTATGGAAAGATTGGACAATCTTTCGGTTTGATCATTTCCAAGCAATTCCAATCCAACCAGAAGACATCAGGATTAAACCAGGACGTCCAGGAGACATTAAAGGAGTCCAAGAAGAGTTCTACAAGTTCCTACTATGCACCAGCCCCCATTGGATCAGGAGGATCCACACTTACACCAAACTGCCTTATTTGGAGATCCTTGCAATAAAGCTCCAACAGCTCTTTTCTCTTCAGTTAAGGCACGACCTCAGCACCTTGCAGACCATAAGGAAGATTCCCAGGAAGCTTACTTACCCCCTAAAACCGTCCAGATACAAGAAGAACATCAGCCACATTCATTTGGCCAAGATTCTCACCATTAAGCCTCTAACGGCTATATTCCATGGAGCCATCAAACCTTTGATTTCCTTTGCTTTTATTTCGAGTTTATTAGTTTCCTTTTATCATTTTATGACTGTTAGAGTCTGTCTTGGTCGAGCCTATAAAGCTCTAGTCTTTGTTTCATTGTAAAGCACCCATCTTTGAAAGTAATATGAATTATTCAGTTTTCTAGTTTTCTTAAAACTATTGTTTGAAGTCTTTAGAGTTTGTGTGAAGCAGCTCCAGAGCACCTTGACTTATCAAGACTCCTCTCCATAGTGTCTTGTGGCGTCCTCAATCCCCCCATCCTTCCATCCCATTCATTTGCCAAGCTTGAGAGAGTTACACAACCAGCAAGCAAAGCACCATCTCAATCCACTTCAATCATCAACTGATTAGGCTGAGAGTGATACACATCCAGCAGCCTAATTCCATTCTATCCCTTGTTTATTTACTCTGATTTATTCTTATTATCATCAGCATCTCATCCCTTTGCATTTGTTTCTGTTTTGCTTTATAAAAACTCATAAAAACTCATAAAAATCTATCTTCTTTGTTTTCAGGTTGAACCTCAGTTCATCAATTCATATGGTCTGATTTCCAGGCTGTATCATCACCCACGGCTGGGTGTACTGATGGGACAGTCAGGGTGTGAAAATACCCCGTAGACTGTCCTGAACGT
>NW_026620678.1:0-3965 GCF_000801105.2 Raphanus sativus
GACTCCATTATTGCTGGTTCAAGAGAGCTGAGGAGAGCTGAGAGCACCATGAGGTCTTCTTGACTCCATTTTTCTTCATCAGCTACCACCACTACCTCTTTTCCATCTTCTCCTTGAGTGATTTGTTTTGGAGCAGCTTCTGTTGTAGCATACTTCCATAAACCTCTTCCTCCAAGGGCTCTCTTCACCATCCTTGCCCAGAAGAGGTAATTAACCCCTTTCAAGGTCACAGGTATGTTGAGATGTTTGTTGTTGTTGTTGTTTTCTTCCATTCTTCTTTCAAAATCGCCAAGAACTCTTCAAGAACAGGAGAGAGAAAGTTTAAAAGGAAGAATTTAAAACAAGAACAGAGTGTTTGCGGAAGTGAGATTTGGTTTCAAGAGCTTTGTTGCTCTGATACCATGAGAATTTATGAAGATTAAAGGGGTTTGTGATGAGAATTAAGAACAAGAGAGTGTGATTAGTATTAAACTAAGTGAGAGAGATAAGAGAGAGAGAGATATGGCGAGTATTAAGAGAGAAAGAGATAAGAGGAATCCATATTTCCTTTTATTCAAAATAGTAAGCATACAATGTGAATATAAAGGCAAATCAAGATATACAAGACAAGTGAGAATATATTAAACTATGGTGGTCTGAGCTAAGCTCTGATCTCGCCTGATCCAAGAAAGGGACCACTCCCAACGGCTCCATCTCTTAGGGAAGTCATGTGACTTTTAATGTATTTAATTGTCAACTTGCTTCTCTCTTTGTCTTGATGCACCAACGGTTTCCTTGCTTCTTGTAAGTGATCCTTTGAGTTTGAATAATATCTTCTTGTCTTGTAAGAGGGAGCTTGATATCGATTTGGTTGCTTGCTTGCCAAGGTTGTACGGACAGCCTTGCTTCCCAAGCTTGCACTGATCTTGCACATAACCAACATTCCGAGTAGCTTCTCTTCCCTTTTCTCTTTACATCTCTCATTGTTGCTTATCCTTTTATTGCTTCATGTCAACAACAAGCCCAACCAGGCTAGAGCAAATGAAGCAAGAGCTCAGGAACATCCAGCACCAACTAGTTACCTGCGCATGGGAGATGATGGGAGAGCCTTGGTCTCTACAACCCACACTGGTGGTTCCACCTCTCACGCCATGTCTCAGCCATCCCATGATGATGCATTCATCAGGAAGTCAGACATTGAGGCCTTGATCAAAGCCCTCAATGCAAATTCTGGTAACAAAAGTATTAATGCTTTAAATTCTATTCATACTGCTTCTCACACTGCTAGGCCATTAATCATTGATTCAGGAGCTTCTCATCATATGATTAGGGATGCTAAACTGATTAGTGATATTAAACCAGCTCTAGGTAGTGTTGTGATAGCAAATGGTGATAGAATTCCCATAGAAGGAGTAGGAAATCTGAATCTGTTTAATAAAGAATCTCAAGCTTTTTATATGCCAACCTTTGCTTCTAATCTTTTATCTGTGAAAAGAGCCACTAATGATTTACATTGCAATGTTATTTTTAGTCCTAATGATGTGTGCTTTCAGGATATTAAGACCAGTAAAATGCTGGGCAAAGGTGTGAGCAAGGGAGAGCTATACTTTCTTGAAGATACCAAGCCTAGATCAGATTCCTCTTATGCTTTTAATTCTGCTTCTGTTTTAGCTAATGATGTGTTATGGCATGCTAGATTAGGCCATCCTCATTCTCATGCCTTGAAATTGATGTTACCTAATCTGTCTTTGCAAAATGAAACTTGTTGAAAGAATGATAAGATTAGAAGTGTGGAGAGATGAGAGAGTAACGAGATTGAGGGACAAAGAGAATGAAAGACATGTTTCACTTGATACTTGAAATGGTTGCATACAAAGGAGTATATAAAGAGAGACAAATCTCTGGATAGTAATAAACAAAGAGCTTGCAACAATATTAAACAAGTCTGGCGTATGGACAGAGGGGAGCAGAGTGAGCAGAGTGAAAGGGACAGGTCCCAACGGTTGGGAACCACTCTCTCCTTACTCTCACCCGTGACTCTCTTCAAACTCGCCAACCATTTCTTTTATTTGGCGAGTTTCTTCTTCTCCTCTTCTCCTCTCTTAAGTCTTCACATTATTTGAATATCCAACTATGCTCCCTTGTGCTCCAAGCTAGGTTAGCTGTACGGACAGACTTGTGTCACAAGTACTCGTGATCCTTTGCTTTCTTATCCTTGATCTGGTTTCTCTTTACTCATGATGCTTCATCTCAACACTCCCCCTCAAGCTTGACCATGTGGAACAAGTCAAGCTTGGAAGATCATGAAGCATTCCCTCATTAAAACCTTGATGTGCAAAACCCAGTGGGACAAAAACACATCAAGGAAAAAGAGTAGAACACTTCATGACGAGGGGATTACTGAGATGAAAGGTCCACAAGTCCAAGCCTTGAATGGATGGACTCGCAGACTTTAGAACTTGCAGCCTTGGTGAAGATATCTGCCAACTGATCCTCACTTCTGGTGTAGCATGGGAGTATAACCTTCTGCTCAACAGCTTGCCTCACTTTGTGACAATCAACTTCAATGTGCTTGGTTCTCTCGTGGAAGACAGAGTTGCTGGCAATGTGTATAGCCGCCTGGTTGTCACAATGCATGGTGATAGGTGTTGTGAACTCAATCCCCAAGTCCTTAAGCAACCCCTTGATCCAGATCAACTCACTTGTCAGCTTCCTCATTGCCCTATATTCAGCTTCAGCGCTTGAACAAGACACAACCTTTTGCTTCTTGCTCTTCCAAGTCACCAAGTTGCCTCCAATGAAGGTGCAATAGCCAGTAGTTGATCTCCTATCAACTCTATCTCCTGCCCAATCAGCATCACAGTATCCAACTATCTCGGTGCTCTTATTGCATCCCATCCAGATTCCCTGTCCTGGTGCTTCTCTTAGGTACCTTAGAATCCTCTCAACCATGCCCCAATGATGAACTTTTGGTGCTTGCATCTGCTGGCTTACTTGGTTCACGGCAAAGCATATATCTGGCCTTGTGATGGTTAGATAGATGAGTTTTCCCACCATTCTTCTGTACCTCTTGACATCTTCAAATGGTTTGTCCTCAAACTCCCCCTTGCGCAATACTTTGTACCCATCTTCCAATGGAGTCTTTGCTTTCTTTGCACCTAAATCACCTGCCTCACTCAACATATCAAGTGTGTACTTTCTCTGGTTTAAGAATAGCCCCTCTTTAGATCGGCATATCTCAATCCCTAGAAAGTACTTTAGTTCTCCCAAGTCTTTGATATCAAATGAGGATTTAAGAAAAGCCTTAGTTAAGATGATACCTTCTTTATCACTGCCTGTAATGATAATGTCATCCACATATATCAGGATGACTATAATACCTTGTTCCGTGGTCAGTGTAAACAAAGTGTGATCAGCTTCAGACTTGTTGAATCCTCTTCCATTTAGTGTTGTGCTGAGCTTGTGGTACCAGGCTCTTGGAGATTGCTTTAACCCATAGATTGCTTTCCTTAGCCTGAGAACATTTCCTGGTTGTACAAGATCTTCCATACCAGGAGGTGGCCTCATGTAGACTTCATCTTCTAGTTCACCTTGTAGGAAAGCATTCTTGACATCCATCTGCCATAGATCCCACTCTAGGTTTACTGCCAGTGAGAGAACCACTCTGGTCGTGTGAAGCTTTGCCACTGGTGCAAAGGTATCCAAGTAATCCTCTCCATAGACCTGAGTGTAGCCTCTTGCTACAAGTCTTGTCTTCCTCCTTTCTGGCTTTCCATTGGCTCCATACTTGATTGTGAAGAGAAGCCGGCTTGTCACTGCTTTCTTTCCTTTGGGAAGCTTACTTTCAAAGTATGTTCCATTCTTTTCCATAGCTCCCATCTCATCTCCAACAGATGCTCTCCACTCCTCATCCTGCATAGCTTCCTCATATGTCTTTGGAATCCATTCTTGATCCAATTCAGTGATGAAGGCTTGATGCGCCACTG
>NW_026620679.1:0-3961 GCF_000801105.2 Raphanus sativus
AGCATGTGGAGTCAAGGCAATACTTGGCTAAGATTGCACACATGCTTTGGTCAAAAGGTGAAAGGGGCGCGCCTTGCTTTACAGGCTGTCTCGGTCTGGCTAAGCTTAAGGATAAGAAACCTTATCCTCCAACGGTCAGTAACAGTATGCATTCTTCCCTTAAGCTCTCCATTCCTCCTTACTTCACTTATGGTCGACCTTGTACCTTCCTTGAGTTGCAAGTCTCCAAATAGTGTATAGTAACTCTTGTAATAGTAAATAGTAGTCATGTTACTATTTACTATTACACCACTTCTCCCAAATGATCCTGTTAGGACATATGGCAATATCTGAATTCTTCATCACCATTTATACCACGATCAAGTGTTGAGATGAAGCGTAGAAGCATAAGAGTAATCAGAGGAGAAGAAGAGATTCAAATGATACAAGGAAGTGGTGTTACCTTGGAACACAAGTATGGCCGTACAACTTGTGAGACAAGGCAACACTACAACTTGTAAACGAGACTTGAACAGCAAGAAGATCCTTCCCAAGTCGCCTCTGATGTGTTTGAAAGAAGAGAGAGACGTTGGAGAGTAAAGACAAGAAGGAGGATGTCGGCAAGAGTTTAATAATGTTTTCACTCTTGCCTTGGAGCCGTTCATGAGAGGTCGCTATCCAAGACCAGGCGACCCTCTCTCTCTCATTTGTTTATGCTTTTCTCCTTTGTTCTCTTATGCTCAGAATGTCGATATATCTATGTTGTATGTGAACCATTTGAAGTTAAGTGAATAGAAATGAAACCACTTCACTAAACTCTCTCTCGGATTCTCTCAATCTCACTCTCTTAGTTACTCATTCTCATCAATCTTCACTCTTAATCTTTAATTCTCACATGGTATCAGAGCTCTCTTGCTCTTGAGACCTTAATTTCTTTTTCACTTCCGCATAATCTCTGTTCTTAACTTTCCTTTTTTAGCAAAATTTCTTTGTGTTCTTGAGTGTTCTTCACTTATCACTCCAGAATTTGCCAAAAATGGAAAAGTCATCCAAAGTCTCCATTCCGGTTACACTCACTGGTGTAAACTATCTCTTGTGGTCTAGGCTTGTTAAAACAGCCTTGGGAGGAAGAGGTCTCTGTTCTCACATAACAGAAGACAAGCCCTCTAAAGAGACTGTCCAAGGAGGGGACAGTACTGAAGTTGTGGTTGCTACCGAAGACAAGTGGGATCAGGAGGATCTCTTGGTGTTGTCTATCATCCAAAGCAGCCTTGACGCACCAATCCTGGAAGCTTACTCTTACTGTGAGACTCCCAAAGAGTTGTGGAACACTCTTCAGAAGGTGTATGGCAACATATCAAACTTGAGTAGAGTGTTTGAGGTCAAGAGGGCCATTAGCTCACTCCACCAAGAAGACATGGATTTCAACCAGCATTTCGGCAAGTTCCGAGCCTTGTGGGCTGAGTTGGAGATGCTGAGGCCATGTACTGTGGACCCAAGCATACTTAAAGACCGGAGAGAAGAAGACAAGGTGTTTGCCTTGCTCCTCACCATGAACCCCGGTTACAACGACCTCATTAAACACTTGCTGAGGGCCGAGAAGCTACCAACCTTGGAAGAAGTATGCTCTCAAATCCAGAAGGAACAAGGGTCGGTGGGACTCTTTGGAGGCAAAGGAGAGCTTGTGTTGGTGAACCAAGCTGAAGGCACAGCAAACAAGGGTCAGTACAAGCCGGAGGACAAGAAAGTGTGGGTTTGTGACCATTGCAAGAAGAAAGGGCATGGCAAGGACAAGTGCTGGATCCTCCACCCTCACCTCAAGCCAATGAAGTTCAGGACTCCTCACAATGATGCAAGAGCCAACTACTCTGGTGAGATGGGTGAACCAAGCACCCCAAACACCACACGAGCTATCTCAAACACCAATCCAGCTGGTGAAGGCAAAGCGCTTGTATCAAGCAACTCCAGTACCTTGAGAATCACTCCTGATGATACCATCAAGAGATCTGACATTGAGGCTCTCATCAGGGCCCTCAAGGACCACTCTGGTAACATCTTTGGTACCTCTTTACATGCTACTAATATTGACTATTCCTTGAATGCGATTGCTAGCTCTAAAATGAACAAACCTTTAGTGATTGATTCAGGGGCTAGTCATCATATGATAAGTGATCTAGGGTTGATTAAAAATATTGTTCCTGCCCTAGGAAATGTGTGTGTAGCTAATGGAGAGTTGGTTCCTATTAAAGGGGTGGGTGATCTTAGGATATTTGAAAAAGACTCTAAAGCCTTTTATATGCCTAGTTTCACTTCCAACTTGTTATCTGTAAAAAGGGTTGCCACTGATTTAAATTGCCATGTTACCTTCACTCCTAATGATGTTTTGTTTCAGGATATTGAAACTAGTAGGTTGCTTGGCAAAGGTGTAACCAAGGGAGACTTGTACTTGCTTGAAGACACTAAGCTTGCTTCCGATTTATCTCTTGCTTTAAATTCATGTTTTAATTTCCCTAAAGATGTAATGTGGCATGCTAGATTAGGTCATCCTCACTCTCGTGCCTTGAACATCATGTTGCCTAGTATTTCTTTTCAAAAAGATTGTGAAGCTTGTATCTTAGGAAAGCATTGTAAAACTGTGTTTCCTAAATCGAGTACTATCTATGAATGTGCCTTTGATTTAATTCACTCTGATGTTTGGACTGCACCATGCGCATCTAGGGAGTTTCATAAATACTTTGTGACATTCATAGATGAGAAAACCAAGTATACTTGGATCACCTTGCTTCAATCAAAGGATAGGGTGTTAGATGCTTTTATAAATTTTCAAAATTATGTGTCTAACCATTACAATGCCAAGATAAAAATTTTGAGATCAGATAATGGTGGGGAATACACAAGCACCGCATTTAAACAACACCTATCCAAGCATGGAGTGATCCATCAAACAAGCTGTCCATACACTCCACAACAAAATGGAGTGGCTGAGAGAAAGAATAGGCACCTTATGGAGGTTGCTAGGAGTATGATGTTCCACATGAATGTGCCCAAGAGGTTTTGGGGCGATGCAGTGATGACAGCATGCTACCTGATCAACAAGATACCAACCAAAATCTTGCAAGATCAGTCACCACATGAGGTATTAAACAAATATCGTCCAACTATAGATCACCTTCGGGTATTTGGGTGTGTGTGCTTTGTTTTGATTCCAGGACAACAAAGAAACAAGCTGGAACCAAAGAGCACCAGAGCCATGTTTATAGGCTACTCTCCTCACCAAAAAGGATATAAGTGCTATGTGCCAGATACCAAGAGGGTTCTAGTATCCAGGGATGTGAGGTTTGTTGAGTCCAAAGGCTACTATGCAGAAAAGAGTTGGGATGAAGTAAAAGACTTGTCTCAATCAGCATCGGATAGGGCCGAGAACTTGAGAAGAGTTATGAGGGGCATTGGCATCAGTATACCAGGAGGGAATACAACAGCTGAGTCAAGCCCTCATCAGGAGGGTTCCACAAGCAATAGAGACCAGGAGGGTCCTAGTAATGAAGCTGCTGCGGATGCTCCTCTTGATCCTGAGGGGGGGAAGGTAACTGAGATACAACCACAAAGCTCAGTTTCTCATGATCAAGCAGAGCAACCAGAAGGATCAGTGGGTAGCAGAGATCAGATGGATAATGAGGCTACAACACTAGAAGAACCAGCTCAAGCTCAACCACCACTACAAGAAAACCGTTAATTTGCTACTACTATTTGTGACCATTTTTTTGGTCACAATTATTTGTGACTAACTTGCTACCACAACGTGACTCTTTAATGACTACCCTAAAATGAAAGGCAAATTAGTCACAAATTTACTACTACACCGCTTGTTAGAAAGTAGTCACAAATAAACGACAAAATTGAGACGTATGAGTGACTTTTGATAATCAGTCACAAAATAGTATCATAGTGTGACGAAGTTAAGACACCATTTTCAATGGGAGTT
>NW_026620680.1:0-3956 GCF_000801105.2 Raphanus sativus
GCTGTAAAAGGCTGGCAGCAAGTTGTTTTTGAACCAGGAGGAAGCTTGTGTGCTAGTAGACGAAGCAACAACAAGCTGGCTCAGAAAACTATTTCATATAAGCTTGATCTGCAAGGTTTCTTCACTCCTGAAAAACAAGATTTGAGGTCAAATCTTTTTGAAGGGAGAGAGGATGGTGTGATCCTGAGTAGCTGCTATGAAAAGGGAAGAGAGTCAGGAGGTAACACGTTCTTGATCAGACCCCTAACTGATCAGAACAAGCTGAGATCCATAAAACAAAAACTTGTTGTGGTTAAAGAGATACCAAAGCTTGAGAATGAATATGAGGATCATTACACACGACCACCAGACCCTATGCAACATGAGAATCAAGTTATAATGAGCATTGGCCAAGGTGTATTGAGAGAGATCAGAGGTATTCTCCTAGGCAGCCAGAAGGAGCTAGTTCATCCACCAGATCAATCAGCAAGGTTTCTGCTTGTTTTTAGATATTGGTGCAGCCCTGAATGGCTGTCTCTCCCTGGATCTCTTGTAGGTGGGTAAAAGTTTTGATAATCCTTGCAAACAGAGAATCAAAGACTCAATCTGTGTCAAGGCTTGTGGATTGATGTGGGACACAAGAGATATGACTCTTCTCCTGATACTCCAAGGCTTCTGGTTTGGATATTACACACCAAATCAGAGAACCCAAAGGCTGGATATTACACACCAGCAGAATTGAGAGAAAACTCAAAACAAAGAAGATGATAAAAATGTCGATTGATTCATTGATTCAAGCTGCGTACAGTAATAAAAAGAAAACGCCAAACTAACCTAATCCTAAACCAGAATGGTTTAGTTTAATTCTAATCCTAAACCAATTTCGAAATTGGTTGACCAGAAATTAAAATCAGAAATTAAAATCCTAATTCTAATTGACATTGGTTTACTGGTTCAAATTAAAAACAAATTGAAATAACACTAAACCAACAGGCTGGTTTATTTTCTCTGCAGATTATCTCTCTCTCCTGCATCATCCACGCCAAAATAAGGCTGAGAGTAGCTTGTCTTTGAGCCTTGGTCTTGTGACTGATCCAGTTGTGAAGCTAATACATCCTCCATCAAGCTAGCATGCCATCTTATTGTTGAAGCTGATCCAACTTGTTTCTCTCCTGATCAGAATGTTCTCCACACACAGATGTGTCTGCAGATTGATCTCCATGTTCACAATCAGCTTGTATTGTCTCTTGATCCAGCTCCTGTTAGTCTCAGTTGGTTGTTCAAGTTGTTTCAAAGCTGTACCAAGAGTTCTTCTCTTCTCTCTGTCCAGAACTTCATAGATCATTCCAATGAGACTTTGAAACTTCCCATTCAGCCAAGCTTTGATCAGTGCCTTAGCTGTCTCATACCATGGATCCAATCCCTTGAGTTTGAGCCTGCTCAGGATCGCACCATACTCTCTCCCTTCAAAAGGATTTGTCCTCAAATCCAAGTCTTGTAAGATGATAGAACCATGATCATCTCCTGGATCAAATACCCAGTACTGCAATTCTTTTCCATGCTTCATCAAGCTCTTGGAACCTTGCTCAATCATCTCCAAGCTCCTCACGTGCCTTAGTATGTAGCAAACAAAACTTTTCTTTCCATTTAAGTAATAACCAGCTGCTTCTGCAATAGATTCTCTCTATTTACTCCATAAGCACGCCTCAACCATGGCAGTGTCAGCATGTGTTCTATGCTCTCCTTGATAGAATAAGAGCATTAGATCTCTAAAAACAAGCATAAACCTTGCTGATTGATCTGGTGGATGAACTAGCTCCTTCTGGCTGCCTAGGAGAATACCTCTGATCTCTCTCAATACACCTTGGCCAATGCTCATTATAACTTGATTCTCATGTTGCATAGGGTCTGGTGGTCGTGTGTAATGATCCTCATATTCATTCTCAAGCTTTGGTATCTCTTTAACCACAACAAGTTTTTGTTTTATGGATCTCAGCTTGTTCTGATCAGTTAGGGGTCTGATCAAGAACGTGTTACCTCCTGACTCTCTTCCCTTTTCATAGCAGCTACTCAGGATCACACCATCCTCTCTCCCTTCAAAAAGATTTGACCTCAAACCTTGTTTTTCAGGAGTGAAGAAACCTTGCAGATCAAGCTTATATGAAACTGTTTTCTGAGCCAGCTTGTTGTTGCTTCGTCTACTAGCACTCAAGCTTCCTCCTGGTTCAAAAACAACTTGCTGCCAGCCTTTTACAGCTCTCAGATGATCCATCACACTGAACTTAACACCTACCATATTCCTGACCAGTAAATCACAAGTTCTTGTCTTAAAGTTATCACCTTGATTAACCAAGACAAGGACTGATTCAGAAGCTGTAGAGGACTCTCCAAGCACTTCCTCTTCTTTCTTTGTTTGATCAGGCACATATAAACACAGCTCTTGTGTTTCTCCTTCCTGTTCAACTGCCATCTTGGACACTGAATCCTCTGGTAGTGAATCTGGTTGTTCAATCTCTTCCAAGAAAAAATCAAAATCTGGTTCTTTCTCCTCCCATTGGAAACCAGGCAAATACTTAAAACTCATGACTATTTTAAGCTCACTCCAAGTGTAGATTGGTTCCTCATCATACCAACGAGCTTCTTTCTCTACCCTCCACCATACTTTAGCCTCACCTCTCAGCAAACTAACAGCAAGGGATAGGCTTTCCAATGAGGATACTTGATTCTGCATAATGAAACTCTCTAGGCTGCTAGCCCACGCCATGAAAGCTTCTGGTCCATATCCAGGACCATATCCTCCAGCAAATACATCAGGATACATTACCAAACAAGTTCACAAATCTCCTAGATCCTTACTGGTTGTAGCTTCACTTCTCTGCCACTCTTCTGCTCTTCCAAACGATGTGGTGGTAGATCAGCTACCAAAGAGTACAAAACCGTGTGCAGTTGATGAAACCTGATTATAATTTCTTACCCTAACCTTCAAGAGGCTCTGATACCACTTGGTGCAGCCCTGAATGGCTGTCTCTCCCTGGATCTCTTGTAGGTGGGTAAAAGTTTTGATAATCCTTGCAAACAGAGAATCAAAGACTCAATCTGTGTCAAGGCTTGTGGATTGATGTGGGACACAAGAGATATGACTCTTCTCCTGATACTCCAAGGCTTCTGGTTTGCATATTACACACCAAATCAGAGAACCCAAAGGCTGGATATTACACACCAGCAAAATTGAGAGAAAACTCAAAACAAAGAAGATGATAAAAATGTCGATTGATTCATTGATTCAAGCTGCGTACAGTAATAAAAAGAAAACGCCAAACTAACCTAATCCTAAACCAGAATGGTTTAGTTTAATTCTAATCCTAAACCAATTTCGAAATTGGTTGACCAGAAATTAAAATCAGAAATTAAAATCCTAATTCTAATTGACATTGGTTTACTGGTTCAAATTAAAAACAAATTGAAATAACACTAAACCAACAGGCTGGTTTATTTTCTCTGCAGATTATCTCTCTCTCCTGCATCATCCACGCCAAAATAAGGCTGAGAGTAGCTTGTCTTTGAGCCTTGGTCTTGTGACTGATCCAGTTGTGAAGCTAATACATCCTCCATCAAGCTAGCATGCCATCTTATTGTTGAAGCTGATCCAACTTGTTTCTCTCCTGATCAGAATGTTCTCCACACACAGATGTGTCTGCAGATTGATCTCCATGTTCACAATCAGCTTGTATTGTCTCTTGATCCAGCTCCTGTTAGTCTCAGTTGGTTGTTCAAGTTGTTTCAAAGCTGTACCAAGAGTTCTTCTCTTCTCTCTGTCCAGAACTTCATAGATCATTCCAATGAGACTTTGAAACTTCCCATTTAGCCAAGCTTTGATCAGTGCCTTAGCTGTCTCATACCATGGATCCAATCCCTTGAGTTTGAGCCTGCTCAGGATCGCACCATTATTCTCCACTGATTAGTGGTTCCAAATAAAG
>NW_026620681.1:0-3953 GCF_000801105.2 Raphanus sativus
ACAACCTGAGAATCATCATGGAGAGTCTAGGCATCTCCCAGCCTAGGAGCAGTGAGGCGCCTAGAACCACTCCACCACCACCAGTTGCTGTCAACAATGAAGAAGCAACACCTATTATTGAGCCAGTCCATCCTGATCCTGAAGGGGGCAATGAGCATGAATCAACACCAGCAGATGAGTCAGTTCATGATCAAGATGGAGCTGAATCTGATCAGTATGAGGGTGAGCAGGAACAGGATGAAGCAGTGATTGAGGAGCAAATCCAACCATTGAGAAGAAGTACTAGGGTGAAGAAGGATCCATCAAACTGGACCAGCACTAGAGTGTACTTCAACTCCAATGCAGTGGCTCATCCTACTCAAGCAGTCTGCTCCTTGGCATACTTTCCAGAAGAACATGTGGTGTTTATCACCCACCTAGATGAAGCTTACATACCAAAGACCTATGAGGAAGCAATGGCACTGGATGAGTGGAGAGAATCAGTGGGAGATGAGATAGGAGCTATGATCAAGAATGATACATGGTTTGAAACTCAACTTCCAAAAGGCAAGAAGGCAGTAACAAGTCGCCTACTCTTCACTATCAAGTACACAGCAAATGGACAACCAGAAAGGAAGAAGACAAGGCTGGTTGCAAGAGGGTACACTCAAGTCTATGGAGAAGACTATTTGGATACATTTGCACCAGTGGCTAAGCTTCACACCATAAGAGTTGTTCTCTCCTTGGCTGTTAACTTGGAATGGGATCTCTGGCAAATGGATGTCAAGAATGCATTTCTTCAAGGAGAATTAGAAGATGAAGTCTACATGAGACCACCACCAGGAATGGAAGACATGGTCAAACCAGGAAATGTACTTAGATTGAAGAAGGCAATCTATGGATTGAAGCAATCACCAAGAGCCTGGTATCACAAGCTTAGCACAACCCTTAATGGAAGAGGGTTTGTGAAATAAGAATCTGACCATACTCTCTTCACTCTCACCAGCAAGCAAGGCATTGTTGTAATCCTCATCTATGTTGATGATATTATCATCACTGGCAGCAACAAGGAAGGTATAATTTCAACTAAAGCTTTTCTTAAATCCTCATTTGATATTAAAGATTTGGGAGAGCTTAAGTACTTCCTTGGGATAGAAATATGCCGCTCTAAAGAGGGGCTTTTCTTATGCCAAAGGAAGTACACACTTGATCTTTTAAATGAGGCAGGAGAGCTTGGTGGAAGAGTAGCCAAGACACCACTTGAAGAGGGTTACAAGATATTGCGTGAGGGGGAGTTTGAAGATACACCATTTGGAGACTTCAAACTCTATAGAAGAATGGTGGGGAAACTGATCTATCTCACCATCACAAGACCAGACATTTGCTTTGCTGTCAACCAAGTGAGCCAGCATATGCAAGCACCAAAGGTTCACCATTGGAACATGGTGGAGAGGATCTTGAGATACCTAAGGGAGGCCCCTGGTCAAGGTGTTTGGATGGGTTGCAACAAGAGCACAGAGATTGTAGGGTATTGTGATGCAGATTGGGCTGGTGATAGAGTGGACAGGAGGTCTACTACTGGCTATTGCACCTTCATAGGAGGCAATTTGGTTACTTGGAAGAGCAAGAAACAAAAGGTGGTATCATGTTCAAGTGCTGAGGCAGAATATAGAGCCATGAGGAAGCTGACCAGTGAGCTGATTTGGATCAAGAACCTGCTGAGAGACTTGGGCAGTGAAACAACAACACCAATCACCATGCACTGTTATAACCAGGCAGCCATTCATATAGCTTCAAACTCAGTGTTTCATGAGAGGACAAAGCATATTGAAGTGGATTGTCACAAGGTTAGACAAGCAGTAGAGCAGAATATAATTTTACCTTGCTACACTAGAAGTGAAGACCAGCTAGCTGACATCTTCACCAAGGGAGCAAGCAACAGGGTCTGTGAGTCCATTCATCCAAGATTGGGACTCATAGACTTGGCCAGATCATGATCCCCTTAAGCCATGGAGCATCTACTCTTTTTCCTCTTGTGTGTTTTTGTCCCATTGGGTTTTTCACACAAAAGGTTTTAATGAGGGATGTCTTCATGGGTTCCAAGCTTAACCATACCTTATGGTAAAGCTTGAGGGGGAGTATTGAAATAAAGACATAAATAATAAGATGAGAAGGAGAGGAGGATCAGGCGACCTAAAGAAGAGACTGATCTGATCTACATTGCCTGAAAGAACAAGTATGTCCAAGACTTGAATCTCAAGGTACCAAGGCTCAACCTAGCTTTCCTTAGAAGACAAGGCAAGTTTAAACTCGCCAATATCACTCAAGGAAGCAAGGGAGCCGTTGGAGATATTATGCAGCAAAGAGGATTAAAATAAACAAAGTCACATGATCTACTTAAGGCTCATGGCCGTTTAGGTCAGGTCACTTTCAGTGATCAGAAGCTGCTTTGTTTATTCTTATTCATGTTGTCCTTATTCATCTTGCCATGTCTTTAAATATGTATTGTATGCAAACTGAAGAAATTAAGGAAAACAAATCCTTCTTTACTCTCTCTTTACTTTGCAACATCTCTCTCTCTCTCTATCTCTCACGATCTCATCTCTCTCTCACTTGTTCTTCACTTGTTCATCATTTGTTCTTATTATTTCTTACAATAAGAGACCTATAGCTTACTTCAGTGAGAAGCTTGGAGGAGCTACACTCAACTATGCAACATATGACAAGGAGTTGTATGCACTTGTGAGGGCTCTACAAACTTGGCAACACTACCTTTGGCCTAAGGAGTTTGTGATACACACGGATCATGAGTCTCTTAAGTACTTAAAGGGTCAAAACAAACTCAGCAAGAGACACGCCAGATGGGTTGAGTTTATAGAAACATTTCCTTATGTCATCAAGTACAAACAAGGTAAAGAAAACATAGTTGCTGATGCTCTCTCCCGAAGGGAAGCTCACGGAGGAAGCTTAATGGGACACTTTGGTATTGCCAAGACTCTTAAGGTTTTGCAGGATCATTTCTTTTGGCCTCACATGAAGAAAGATGTAGAGAAGATATGCCAAAGATGTGCAACTTGCAAACAAGCTAAGTCCAAAGTTCAGTCTCATGATGATCCAGATTTGAGGACAAATCCTTTTCAAGAGGGAGGGAATGATATGATTCCAGATCATGTCAAGAAGAACAAGGACCAACCAGCTGAATAAGAAGATGCCTTAGACCTTTCTAAAGGTCCCATGACTCGTGCAAGATCAAAGAAGCTCAAGGAAGCTATTGGGGGCTTAATCAGAAAGTCTTTGAAGAAAGAAAGTCTTGAAGGAAGCTTGATACTTCAAGACCCACTCATCACCATTCAAGTCATCATACCATCAAGCTGAGTATCATCTAGGCTAGCAAGAGAAGTGTGCTCTTTTCCTGTCTTAGTTTTTGTCCCATTGGGTTTTGCTAAGATAGGTTTTTAACGAGGCCTTGTCTTGCTATTTCAAATCACCTAGTATGATACTCTCGGACCAGACTACATTATGTATCTTGTTCTATCTTAGACTATGCTTTTTATTTCGTTTACACAAGTCAAAGGGAGCCTGTTCCTTTATGACTAGTAGTTGTTTCCGAGACCTTGTGCATGTACAAGGTTCTCACTATATATTCTGGTCGAAGCAAGTCTAATAAGATCATCATCTTTTAACCTAAAAACCTTTCTCTTCTCTTATTGCTATCAACAAGAGTTCGAGAGTTCTGGTGTGTCATATCCAGAGTCTAAGGACCTGTCCTTTAGTGTGTCATATCTAAAGTAGTCGTCTAGGAGTATCAAAGAGTCATCCGCATCTCTTTGTGTCACCAATCGCATCCACAAGCCTTGGAAGATTTGAGTTTTGATTCATCTTTGCAAGGATCTATCCAATATCATCCAGAGTTCATCCTAGGGTCGTGTTTGATAAGAATCATGAAGATATTGCCATATGTCCGAACAGGCTAA
>NW_026620682.1:0-3951 GCF_000801105.2 Raphanus sativus
CTCTGTTTGCAAGGATTATCCAAGCAACTACCCACCTACAAGAGATCCAGGGAGAGACAGCCATTCCAGGGTTGCACCAAGTGGTATCAGAGCCTCTTGAAGGTTAGGGTTTGAATTTTTAAACAAGGAGCACGAAATCTATCAGTTAACAAGCAGTATTCTATGTCTGGATATGAAGAAGAGCTTACAATTCCATTCTTCTATGGGAAGATTGATACAGAGGCATAACTTGATTGGGAAAAGAAGATGGAGTTTTTCTTTGGACTCCAATACTACACTGAAAAGAAAAAGGTATGTCTAGCAGTCGATGGACTCTGTGGAAGTGCATTCTCATGGTGGCAGAGAGTTTCTCAGACTAGGAGATTTGAAAAAAAATCACAAATTACTTCATGGGTTGAGATGAAGACCTTGATGAAGAAGAGGTTTGTCTTGCAAAGGAAACTTCCGAAACTAAAACCAGATGCAGCAGCAAAGCTGTAACGACCCGGATCTTAGGAGTAAGGCTCATTTGTTTTATTTTAATCAAAACCCATTTCTTTTTATTTTTGTTTTTGTCCCACATTGGAAGTTTGAGCTTCATACCTCACTTTCCTTCTCCTATATTATAGATTCCTCTTCTTTTCTTTATTCTCATCAAGTCAAAGTATTTCTTTGCGTGTGACAAGTTGTTGTTAAATTATTCAACGACCAGTCACTAGTCAATTTTTCCGGTGAGATTTCCGGCGAGCTTCCGGCGGGATTTTTGGAGGAGCTTCCGGCGGGATTTCTGAGCGAGCTTCCGGTGGGTTTATCTAGTAAGGATGCCGCTTTCATATTTCTAGTTATAGGAATCTATTTAGAGAATTCTATTTTAGGGAATCCGCCATTTTTAGAAAATTTCTATTTTAGGAAAGTTTCTATTTTGGGAAAGTTTCTATTTTAGGAAAGTTTCCAAAAATGGAAACTTTATTTTCTGCGACTCTGAGCCTAAGTCATTAATCCTCGTGTTGCAGTTGATCTCAGTTGACCATCTTCCGTTGTTCTTTCCGGCCAGTTGCTAAGGTGAGGGCTATTCCGTTAAATCCTGAGCTAGTTTAGTACTATTATTATTGAAAGTTTAGTTTCGAAACATGATCCGTCTTTGTGAATCGAGTATGTTTGAAAGTCTTGGTTGCTTATTATTATTTTGATTGTTAAACTGGAAATAGGATAATAGAGGATTCAACGATTGTGTGAAATGATTGATGTTAAAGACTGTTAAATATATGTATATATGTAGTTATATAGTAAGGACTATGTGGTGAGTGCGGGGGCCCAGAGTGACTTGGGTTAGCGACGCATATGAGTACGGGGGCCCAGAGAAATCTGAGCTAGCGACGTATAGAGTGCGGGGGCACAGAGACATCTGAGCTAGCGACGCATAGTGGATGAGTACGGGGGCCCAGAGACGTCTGAGCTAGCGACGTATATTGTGTGGTGCGGGGTGCAGAGACGTTTGCATATCGACGCATATTGGTGGAGTGCGGGGGTCCAGAGATGTCTGGACTATCGACGCATATTATGATATCGTATATCCGTATGAGGAGAACGCAGGGTGTGTGGACTAGCTGTGTACCATCAGCGTATTGTTTGTTTTGTGTGATGTGCTAGGCATCTTGTCTGTTCATGCTAGAGCTATTCCTACATAGTCATAGTGCTATGTACTGAGTCTGTGGTTTGCGGGTTAGCATCCCATACCTCACTGAGTGACTCCCCTGTGCTCATCCCTCTTTCTTTTCTCTTTCAGGTGAGCCTGGCAGACAGGAGTGATTGATATCGGATTGGTTCTTTTGGGCGTCTTCTTTATTTCTATTCCAGATTTCCAGTTTTGTGCTTTACCGAGATTTTGAGACTTTATTATACTATTTGGATTTAATACTATTTATTGGATTTATGGAGATTTGAGATTATTTATGTGGAGTAATAAATGGAGATTTCAGGATTATTTCTTTATTTATTATTATTTATTATTATTATATATTTTGGAAAAATCGGGGTATTACAAAAGCTTTCTACTTTAGATCAGCCTGCCTGTTGGTCTGAATTGCCATCAAAAGAGGCTGAGAGAAGATCTGTGGTTCCTGTTTTATCATTGAAACAAGAGGAGGAAAAGCTGCAAGCTTCTATATTTGCTTCACCAATAAAACAGATTGAGGAGAGTCATGGAACTGAATCAGAACCAACAACTCTTTGTCTAAAGCTAGAGGAGGAAGTACAAGTTGCAGAAGCTGAGTGTAGCCACGTGCCTGATCAAACAAAACAAGAAGAAGAAGTTCCTAGAGGGTCATCTAAAGCTCTTGAATATGTGCTTTCTACTGTTGAGCAAGGAGATAGCTTTAAGAGTTTAAGTTGTGAGTTTCTGATCAGACCTATGGTATGTCTTCAGCTCAGCTTAGTGGAGCATCTGAGAGTTGTCCAGGGCCTGCAACAAGTTTTTTTAGAACCAGGAGGAAGCTTGAGTATTGGTAGAAGAAGTAACAATTTTCTAGGTCAGAAAACAGTTTCATACAAGTTTGATTTGCAGGGTTCATATACTCCTCAAAAACAAGATTTGAGGTCAAATCTTTTTGAAGGGAGAGAGGATGGAGTGCTTCTAACTAGCTGCAGTAAACATAGAGGAAGAACAGGAGGCAACACATCCTTTATCAGCTTCATAACTGATCAGAACAAGCTGAGAAGAGATAAACAGGAACTAGTGGTGGTTAAAGGGGAGCCAGAACAGGAGGATGAGTATGGGGACCAAACCACACGACCTCCTGACCAGAGGGAGATTAAACTGAGAGTATATGGTCTTATGATCATGACTAGGACGGGTGTAGGATCATCCTGGAGAGGAGCAGTCAGCTTCAAACTCAACAAAGAGGAGGAATCATCTGCCTTTGAAGGTACCTACCTTGAGAAGAGTTTCAAGATGTTTTTGAGACATGAGAAAGGATTGCAGAGCTTTGTATTTGACCCTGGAAAGATTAGAGAAGTGAGGATATCTCTCAAGGCCATATCATGCACTCTGGTGTTGAGTGATCAGGGTTCTATCATCATACAGAGCTTGGATTTGAGGTCAAATCCTTTTAAAGGAGGAAGGGATGGTGTAGCCATGACCAGAGACCTTGAGGAGAAGCTGAGTGACACTGATGAGGAGGCTACTGATGAGGAGAACCAAGACCAGAACCAGAACCAGAGAGAGACACCAGGAGAGCCAGCAAGTGTGTGGATTGAACCAGTGACTAGATCAAGGCTGAAAGCACAAGAGAGGAGGCTCTTACACTTAGTCAAAAACGTGGCTGAGAGTTCCAAGGGAGATAACCAAGACAAACCAGCCTATTGGTTCAATTTAATTAAATTGTAATGTTTCTGGTTATTGGACTTTTATTTAATTTAAACCAGAAACAATTAAACCAGGTTTTGGGTAGATTAGGACTTTAAATCAAACCAATTTCGTGGCTTATTAGTATTAGGATTAGGATTAAACCATCTGGTTTAAGCCTAGGGTTTTCTTTTGATTTCTGTCGACATTGTTTAAGAGTTCTAAGCAGTTTGCTTTGAAACTCATTCAACTTTTAATCTAAAAACTTTCATACAAGTTGTTTCAAAGTCTCTTGCTTTCTATGTTCAGCTTAAGAACATTGACCTCACTTAAAGGAAGGAATTCCTTGTGAATCCATCTTAGACAATACAGGGTGATTCTGTGTCTTTGAGTAGCAAAACAGCTTCTGAGCAATCCATAGCTCTTTAGCAAAGTTCATCATCAACATATATCATCTATCCACAAGCCTTGAAGCAGATTGAGTCTTTGATTCTCTGTTTGCAAGGATTATCCAAGCAACTACCCACCTACAAGAGATCCAGGGAGAGACAGCCATTCCAGGGTTGCACCATATCCAGATGATTCTAGATTAGCCTGTTCGGACATATGGCAATATCTTCATGATTATT
>NW_026620683.1:0-3945 GCF_000801105.2 Raphanus sativus
GCCTGTTCGGACATATGCCATTATCTTCATGATTCTTATCAAACCAGGAAGAACCTATTGACATGAAGACATAAAAACAACAAGAGAAGAAGATTCATGTATTCCGGAGTCATTTCAAGTATGAGCAAACTTAGGGCACAAGTCTCTGTCCATACAAGTCTTGGAGTTCAAGTTATGCTATCTAACCTAGAGTGACTTGGAAGGCAAGAAGAAGATGAGATAAACTCGCCAAGGAGTGAAGAAGACCGTTGGCGAGTTGGTAGAGAGAGGAGGCAAGTGGCTGGTTTGAATATATTAAAAGTCACATGTGCATCCAAAGGAGCAAGAGACCGTTTAGGAAGGGTCACTATCATCGACCAGACTCTGCTCCAATCTCATTAGATTAATCTTATTCTCTTTGTCTTGATTTGTCTTTAAATATACATTGTATTGTTACCAAATGAATCAAGGAAATACAATCCTTCTTATCTCTCTCTCTCTTTGGCGACAGCCATACTCTCTCTCTTTCTCTTATCTCTTTGCTACACTTGCATCTCTGTTCATCACTTGGATTCTTATTTTCTTACATGGTATCAGAGCTTCTTAGCTCCTGAGTACTCAAATCAATTCCGCAAGCATCTCTGATTTCTTTTTATCTATTTCTCTCTGTTTTACTTCACAAATTTCTCTTCAGATTTCTTTTATCCAGTGGATAATAAATCTGTGTTCTTGAGTGTTCTTGAGTGTTCTTGAGAGTTTATTTGAATTTCTTGGCTGTGCTCACTCTGTTCTGTCTCTATTTCTATTCCTTGAGAGTTCATCTTGTTTCTAAACTTGATTTATCTCAGTTCAGAGTTGATTTATCTCAAACCCAGTCCTTGAAAATTCAAATCCCTCTTGGCGTCAACCATAGAAGATGGAGAACTATCATCCTGTGAGGATTCCAGTTACACTCAAGGGACCAGGAAACTATATCACATGGTCCAGGATGACTATGACAGCCCTTGGAGGAAGAGGACTTTGGCAGCATGTGACTTCAAGCTCAGCTCCAAAGCAAATCACCCAAGGAGAAGATGGCAAGGAGATTGTAGTGGTAGATGAAGGCAAATGGGTTCAGGAAGATCTCATGGTGCTGTCTATCTTGCATAGCTCTCTTGATGGTCCACTCATGGACACCTACTGTCACTGCACAACACCAAAACAGTTGTGGGACACTTTGCAAAAGGTTTATGGCAACACTTCAAATCTCACAAGAATTTATGAAGTGAAGAGAGCCATTAACAATTTGCAGCAAGAAGAAGGGGACTTCACCAAGCATCTTGGGAAGTACAGTCAGCTATGGTCTGAGCTAGAGATGCTAAGACCAAGCACCAATGATCCTGAAGCTCTTGAGGCTAGGCGTGAGCAAGACAAAGTCTTTGGACTACTTCTCACACTCAGTCCAAGCTTCACTGATGTGGTTAGGCATATACTAAGAGACAAGGAGCTTCCAAGCTATGATGAAGTGTGTGCTCAACTACAAAAGGAGATAGGCTCAGATGGACTATTTGGGGGTGGAAAAGGAGACTTGTCAATGGCACACAAGTCTGAGAAGGTGGAAAGTGCTGCAGCTAACAAAGCTCACTTTAAGCCAAGAGGAGGAGGAGACAAGTCAGTAACTTGTGAGCATTGCAAGTATAAAGGACACTCCAAGACCAACTGCTGGATCCTTCATCCTCACCTCAGGCCAGCCTCAGCAAACAAGTACAACCAGGCCAGAGCACATGAAGCAAGAGCTCAAGAGCATCCAGCTTCTAGTTCCATGCGCATGGGAGATGATGGGAGAGCCTTGGTCTCTACAATCCACACTGGTGGTTCCACCTCTCACGCCATGTCTCAGCCATCCCCTGAGGATGCATTCATCAGGAAGTCAGACATTGAGGCCTTGATCAAAGCCCTCAATGCAAATTCTGGTAACCAAAGTATTAATGCTTTAAATTCTATTCACACTGCATCTCACACTGCTAGGCCATTAATCATTGATTCAGGAGCTTCTCATCATATGATTAGGGATGCTAAATTGATCAGTGATATTAAACCAGCCCTAGGAAGTGTTGTGATAGCAAATGGTGATAGAATTCCCATAGAAGGAGTAGGAAATCTGAATCTGTTTAATAAAGAATCTCAAGCCTTTTATATGCCAACCTTTGCTTCTAATCTTTTATCTGTGAAAAGAGCCACTAATGATTTACATTGCAAGGTTATTTTCAGTCCTAATGATGTGTGCTTTCAGGATATTAAGACCAGTAAGATGCTGGGCAAAGGTGTGAGCAAGGGAGAGCTATACTTTCTTGAAGATACCAAGCCTAGATCAGATTCCTCTTATGCTTTTAATTCTGCTTCTGTTTTAGCTAATGAGGTGTTATGGCATGCTAGATTAGGCCATCCTCATTCTCATGCTTTAAAATTGATGTTACCTAATCTGTCTTTGCAAAATGAAACTTGTGAGGCTTGTATTCTTGGTAAACATCATAAATCTGTTTTTCCTTCATCAATGACTATTTATGAGAATTGTTTTGATCTTGTTCACTCTGATGTGTGGACTGCACCTTGTGTTTCTAGAGAAAACCATAAATATTTTGTGACTTTCATAGATGAAAAATCAAAATATACTTGGCTTACTCTGATCACAAGTAAAGATAGAGTTTTAGAAGCTTTTATTAACTTCCAAAACTATGTCACTAACCATTTCAATTCCAAGATCAAAATTTTTAGGTCAGATAATGGAGGAGAATACACTGGCCATGCTTTCAAACAACACTTAGCAAAACATGGAATTATACACCAGACAAGCTGCCCATACACACCACAACAAAATGGAGTGGCTGAGAGGAAAAATCGCCATCTCATGGAGGTTGCAAGGAGCATGATGTTTCACTCCAATGTACCTAAAAGATTTTGGGGAGATGCTGTTGTGACCGCATGCTATCTTATCAACAGAGTCCCCACCAAAGTCCTTAAAGATATCTCACCATTTCAGGTATTAAACAAGACTAAACCCCCTATTGATCACTTACGTGTGTTTGGTTGTGTGTGCTATGTCTTGGTACCAGGTGAGAAGAGAAACAAGCTTGATCCCAAGAGTATCAAAGCTATGTTTATAGGATACTCTCACACCCAGAAAGGATACAAGTGCTATGCACCAGATTCAAGAAGGGTAATGGTCTCAAGGGATGTGCAGTTTGTAGAATCAAAGGGTTACTATGATGAGAAGAGCTGGGAAAGCCTTAGGGATCTCTCACAAGGACCATCTGATAGAGCAAACAACCTGAGAACCATTATGGAGAGTTTGGGAATCAGCCTACCTCAAAGTAGTGTGGCGCCAGTACCAGCACCATCAGCATCTACACCAGCTGCTGAGCATGATGATGAATCAGAACCAGTACCAGTTGTGGAGCCAGCCCATCTTGATCCTGAGGGAGGCAGTGAGCATGAATCAACACCAGAACATGATTCAGCATCAACACATGATCAAGATGGAGCAGAATCTGATGGTGATCAAGGTCAGGAAGAAGCAGTGGTAGAAGAGCAGATTCAACCATTGAGAAGAAGCACTAGGGTGAGGAAGGATCCATCAAACTGGACCAGCACTAGAGTGTACTTCAACTCCAATGCAGTGGCTCATCCTACTCAAGCAGTCTGCTCCTTGGCATACTTTCCAGAAGAACATGTGGCATTTATCACNCACCTAGATGAAGCTTACATACCAAAGACCTATGAGGAAGCAATGGCACTGGATGAGTGGAGAGAATCAGTGGGAGATGAGATAGGAGCTATGATCAAGAATGATACATGGTTTGAAACTCAACTTCCAAAAGGCAAGAAGGCAGTAACAAGTCGCCTACTCTTCACTATCAAGTACAAAGCAAATGGACAACCAGAAAGGAAGAAGACAAGGCTGGTTGCAAGAGGGTACACTCAAGTCTA
>NW_026620684.1:0-3943 GCF_000801105.2 Raphanus sativus
AGAGAGAGAGAGAGAGAGAGAGAGAGAGATTTAGTGTTCTGGGTATACCCAAGGGTTTACAGTTTAGTGTTTAGGATTTATCCAAGGGTTTAGGGTATATCCAAGAATTTAGAGTTTAGTGTTTGGATTTTTACCCAAGGGTTTAAGCTTTGTCCAAGGGTTTAGGGTATAGTGGTTAGTGTTTATGATTTACTATTTTGTGACGGTTTTAAAATTGTTAAAAAAAAATTCATCTTTTGGCAGTTACTAATATTTTTAATTTATTTTAAAAACTTAATACAAATCATTATTATTTTATTTATTATCTTTAAAAAAAGCTGTACATTAATAGGCAAACTATGATTAGTTGGTAATTCACCCAAGAAAAATTCATGATAAAATATTAAACTAGGAAACATTCCTATATAAATCAAAATTGTGGTAGTTAAAAGATAATCAGTGAATTAAAAGAATGTTTACATTTTTATATTTTTCAAAAAAAAAAGGTTTACGATGAGGGGGAGAGAGAGAGAGAGAGAGAGAGAGAGAGAGAGATTTGGTGTTTTGGGTATACCCAAGGATTTACAGTTTAGTGTTTAGGATTTATCTAAGGGTTTAGGGTACTTCCAAGAATTTAGAGTTTAGTGTTTGGGCTTTTACCCAAGGGTTTAAGATTTTTCCAAGGGTTTAAGGTATAGTGTTTAGTGTTTATGATTTACTCTTTTGTGACGGTTTTAAAATTGTTAAAAAAAATTCATCTTTTGGCGGCTACTAATATTTTTTCATTTATTTTAAAACTTAACACAAATTATTATTATTTTTTTATTATCGTTTAAAAAAGATGTGCATTAATTGACAAACTATGATTAGTTGGTAATTCACCCAAGAAAAATTCATGATAAAATATTAAACTAGGAAACATTCCCATATAAATCAAAATTGTGGTAGTTAAATGATATACCATGGATTTTATCCGTTTTTAACCATGGTATACTAGTGTTTTATTATATATTTAATCTGTTTTCTAGCATGTTAGGTATGTTTTCAGGTTCAGGAGCGTTTTGTGATAAAGTGATGTTTTGGAGCATTTTGGAGTGCAAGAGATGATACACCCGAGTTGACCATTCAAGACCAAGTCGGAAGTCAACATTGCGATAAGAATCGATCGATACTCATCCAGAGTTATCGATCGATGTAGCTGAGAAGATCTGTGTACTAAAAGATTATTATCGATCAATACACATCCAGTGTTGTCGATCTATATCGAGGACGAAATGGTTTAGCCGACTACTTCACCAAGACTTCACCAAATTACGAGATTGCCCCTGACGAGTTTTTAACCTAATGGAAATGCTTAAATATTCCTGCTAAGTATTTTTGACGGCAAGTTTTGAAGAACCTTTGAGAGTCTAAGCAGAGAGTGTGAGAGAGAGACTAGAGTTTTATTTGTTTTGAAAGATTGGAGAGATTTCTCATCTCCTTTTGTATTTCTACTTTATTCTATATATGCAATTCTTTCATCTATCCATTGTCATGAATTGCTTAGCTATGTCTGAGTAGTCTACTTGTTAGATCTAGGGTTTAAATAGGTTTATGGGATTAGCCCCAAACTATAATTGCTAAGTTGTGATACTCATCAAATGGATTGCATCCTATGCTTGTTCTAGATTAGCTAACTAGAATATAGATCACTAGGATCTTTGATTATCTTGAATTATCCGTTTGAACTAGTTTGTCTCCTGTTGAGAAGAGCGAGAGCCCTCCTTGAGACCTAGTGTTCACTATCGGCTCGCGCCTAGGCATATCTAGAAGCCGTCGATCGATATCCCGACAGGTGAATCGATCGCCAAGCGAAAGGTGTATCGATCGATATCTCTAAAGGATGTCGATCGACTCTTTTTCTGTGTCAACATACGACATTTTAGGAATTGCTATTTTTATTTCCATCATTAAAAACAACTTCACCTAGGATTGATTAGTAGATTATATTTAATTGGTTTCCTAGTTCCTCGTGATTCGATCTCTAAGTACTACAGCTGTACCTCTTATTTGATAGAGTAAGCTCTACTGGGTAATTTGAGCACTATCAAATTTGGCGCCGTTGCCAGGGAGCTTTGATCGCCATTAGATTTAATCTTATTAATCTTAGGTTTTTCTTTTTATCCCCTTTCTGATTAAAATTTTTCTTGTCTTTTCAGGTACATGCCCAACAGTACCAGAAGCAATAGGGGAAATCAACTACTATTCTCAGAAGATCCTGCACACTTGGAACGCTCAATCCGCAAAGACCTACGCTCCGCATCGATCGACAGAACCGCAGTACCATCGACTGATACTCACGTTCATCCTTCGACCGACACTCAGACAGCACCGTCGACCGATACTGTTCGCCGATCCACATCATTCGATCTTACTCATCATACATCGATCGATACTACCCCGAGAAGCATGGTCACGATTGTTATTCTCACGCAGGGCGAGAATGGAAACCTGTATGACCAAGATGGTCATCTGCGTAATGCAACAAGTCAGAAGCTAGATGCACAGGGAAACATAATCCCTGAGCCTGAAGCTGAGGCTACAGAAGAAGCTCAAACACGATCGTTGGAAGACTACAATCGTCCAGACGAGTACTACACCAACAGATCAGCTATTCGACTTCCAGAGATTCAGAAGCCGAACTTCGAGCTCAAGCCTCAGTACTACTCTCTCGTGTCTCAGATACCTTATTCTGGGTTATCACACGAGCATCCTATGGACCATCTGGATGGAGTCCCTGAGGACTACCTACTTTGCAAGCTCTTCAAATACTCACTGATTGGAGAAGTTTCACACTGGCTCAAGTAGCTACCTACAAGATAACTGACATCCTAGGCCGACATCAGAACTCCTTCACGTGCTGAAGACTTAAGAAGCAAAATCGCCACTTTCGCGCAAAAGCCTAGTGAGACTTTTAAAGACGCGTGGATCAGATTTAAGTTCTTCCAGCGAGACTGTCCACACCATGGATTCAATGAAGTGCAGCTGCTAAGCATTTTCTACAGAGGTATCGCCTTGAGGTATCAGATGGCTCTTGATACTGCTAGCGAGGGGAACTTCAACACTAGGAATCCAATAGAGGCTGTGAGACTTATTGAGAACCTAACCAACAGCAGCAGCACCAAGAACACTGACTCTGACAAGAAGAAATCGGTTGCAGCCATCGGGGAAGACCAGAAGAATGAAGTCAGAGCCAAGATAGATGCTTTACATGCATTTCTGGGGCAGCCAGTCTGCTCAGCTGAAGAAGGAGAGGCTAGAGAAGATGATACAGAGGAAGATGTGAACTACATTGGAGGTACTGGATTTCAGAGATATGGAAACCAGAGTGGGAACATAAACTTTTTTGGCAGTGGTCAGAAGAGTAACTACAACCAGAGTTCACAGTATCAGAAACCATTCACCAACACCAGGAACTACGGCAACTCAGCTTACCAAAACCCACCACCACCCACTCAGAAGAGTAAGTTTGATGCCATGATTGATAGAGTTCTAGAAGGTCAGCAGAAGCTTACAGTAGACTTTAATGGGAAGATTGACTCTGTCTTCAACAATCTAACCACAAGGATATACACCATTTGCACTCAAGTTAAGAAACTTGAGACACAGATTGTCCAGACTGAAGACTCTATCAGGAGAATTGGAACTTCTAAGGAAGTAGGGGAAGGAAATAGGAAACACCACGTGAATGCCATTATAGATGATGATTTCTGGCAAGTGGTGAAACATGATAAGCTACAAGAAGGAGACTTTGAAGTGGAAAGTTCACTAAGTTTTGGTGGATCACAATGGTGTCGATCGACACCAACTAGTCCACATCGATCAACATCAACAATGTCATTTCCGGATACGACTGCAGATTGCAACGCGGTTAGGATATTGACACATGCTGAATTCACGGCTTCGCATCCTCACCCACCCACCC
>NW_026620685.1:0-3943 GCF_000801105.2 Raphanus sativus
TGAATAAATCTCATAAGAGTTGTGAGTAAGAAGATATCCCACTTTCTATCCAGATGAGTCCAGATTAGCCTGTTTGAACATATGCCATTATCTTTAGAAATATTTATTTCCACAGACACAATGTCACTTTCGTATTTCACTAAAGAACACATTCCCACACGACACACTTTTCTCAACTATACACATAGCAAGATTACGGTTCTAGCCCCTTAACACAACTCAATCAATTTCTCTAACTAACTCTCTCTTCCTTCCAACCAGAACTAATGAAACCAAAGACTTTTCAGTTTCCTTTTTAAATTGTTTATCGTCATCGATATCTCCAAAAAGGAAGATTTTGTCCCTTTTTATTTTGTTTATCGTCATCGATTTCTCCCAAAAAGCTAATCCTCATTTTTCAAAGAAAAAGGAAAAAGGGTTTACGGTGGAGTCTCCAAACCGAACCCTAATTTCGTTGAATCCCTCCTCCGTCCTGCTGATTCCGTAAGCTCATTCCTCAGTTTCTCAATCGACACCAGACCACAGCTCATTCCCCTTCGTCGCCTTCTTCTATCAACGCATCAGCCGTTATCTTCCTCTCTCTACGCCCCGCCTCCATGGAAGGTTGGTTTCCGTTTTTTTTTCTGAGACCTTATTTCTTATCTTAGTTTGTTTACGCTGTCTGAGAACTATCTGTTTATCTCTTTTCCTAATATTATCAGATAATGGCGAAGACAACCGCCTCCCCCCGAGGCTTTTCGCCACTGACAGATTCCCCACTCAGAGGCTGAATATATACTCGAGGCCGAACATCCTAGCGTTCATCCGACACGTGCTTCGTGGTACTGACACCTTCAAGAAGATCAGGGAGTCCCCATTTGGAAAGCTTTTCGATCTCCCAACACATCAGTGCGCAGTTTCATGCAAGCTCATTCACGCTCTCATGACCCGTCAGTTGATCTGCGAGGTTGACCACACTTTCTGGACCGTGTTTGGCAGCGACCCTTTCAAGTTTGGCCTGGAAGAGTTTGGTGACATCACCGGCCTCAATTGCGGATCTTTACCTGAGGGTTACGAAGCACCCGATCACAACGAAAAGGGCGCAAACAAGCAGGAGAATGCACACACAGATCCCTTTTGGCAGAGGTTAATTGGAAAAGATAATAACATCACCATTGCAGACCTCGCTGATCAGCTCGAACACGACGAAGAAATGGATGATTGGAGACGTATCCGGCTTGCACTCATCATAATCGTGGATGGCGTTTTAGTGGCTTCAACACAGGTCCATCGTCCCACTCTCAGATACGTCCAGATGCTTGAGGATCTAGATTCTTTCCTTGAATTCCCCTGGGGGCGTGAATCTTTCTTACACACCGTTAGATCTCTCAAGCCACCGAAGTTCTTCAAGGGCAAGCCTGTCGACGACCCGGTTGCCTTGCTTGTTTCTAAACTCAAACAAAAGACTTTCCGTCTCACCGGATTCCCACTAGCTCTGCAGTTACTTGCATTTAGAGCTATACCGATGCTGTTGTCTAAATGGCCTGCGCCCTCCCAAGTGCAGACTATAATGGATGTCACAGAGCGTGATCTCCCCGCCCAAAATACTCTGGACACCAACGATATCCTACTTGTTGAAGACAACCAACAAGTAAGCTTTTATTTATTTCTGTTTGGTCTATATATAGGTTTGGTAGATTAGAACTAGAGAAGAAAACCACTTGTTTCTTTGGCTGATGTTGTGGTTTGCTCCTTGTAGATGGTTGTGTCATCAATCACCCCAGTCAGTAGAGGACAACAACCAGGTTGGGGTGTGTGGCCATTTGAAAAAACTGACGAGAAGGTGGAATATATGGAGCAGCTGATATCCATCAACCACAACTTCACTAAAACTATGTGGCCCGGAGGAGACAGATCGGAGACTTTACGTGTTGTACCAGAGGAGAAAGGACCTGCGGAGGAAGGAATTGAGGAGCAAGTACCCGTCCACAAGAAACATGTTGTTCAGATTAAACGGAAACGTTCAAATCTCCAACCAAGGCAACCTTCAACTAATCCAGGTTCTGCAACCAAGAGAAGGCGGACCTCCCGTGTGTCTTCTGCCTCAACATCAAACACCGACACCAATAAAGATGTTGAAGACAGACTCTCTGTCTTGGAAGCCCGAGTCACCAACCTCGAGAAGGCAAATCAGAGCCTTAAAGAGTCGCGTAGACGCAGACGCCGAGGTAGTAGAGCTCCTCCTAATTTTCCTAATTTTGCTCTCAACCATCGCCGCAGGCTTCATCGTGGGACAGTTCATAACTCCGAACAGGCAAATCGAGATGGAGATGCGGAAAAGCTTCCCATACCTCAGGTAAAAGAGAATTATTTGTTTTCTTACCATCGCTAGCATAATCTAACGATCGTTAGTCTAACCTTTTTTTATGATGTCATTTTTCCCACACAGGATCCTGTATCTCCTATCATCAGTCAATATCGGGCCCAATATAATTCCAGCAATAGTTGTCTTCAGAATACTGTCGCTCCTTACATCCACAGCAGCGATGGCCACAAATCTCCAGCTCACCAATCTCCTGGACGCCAAACGCCGCACCACCACACCCCCGAACACCAACCTCCTGACCACCAATCTCCCAACCACCATTCAAGTGACCAACGCTCTCCTAACCACAATCATTCTATCCACAATACTCCTAACCACCACTCCTCACAGTCATCACCCGACCACCAGTCTCCTCACATACACCTTAACCCCTCCAATCTAGACCAGTTCCATCTTGACCATACATCTCCCACCCACCAATCTCCCACACACACCATATCTCTTAGCCACACTCCCCCCCAACCCACCATGCATAACTCGCCCACACCGCCGCGGGTTTTCTCACACATAGGTGTTTCAAACCCAAAGCCCATTGAACCATCATCTTGCGTAACATCCACTCCAACTCGTTCATAGGTGGCAAACAGATTTAATGAGCCCCTAACTTTCATATGAGAGAAAAAATACTTCAACGCGCCGTCACTCGTAAGCAGAACAGGAGGAGTTTTTATGCCAGTTGCAAGATCCAAACTATCCGGCGGCCAGTAAGATAACGCAACACCATACTGTCCACCAACTTTAAACTCAGCAACCACACGACGCTCAAGCTCTAGGATGGATACGCCGTCGTCCACCGGTATCATCCTAGCCATCTTCCCCTTGTCCACCACAAACTCCCATTTGCCATCGGATCCACATACCCATTTTCCACAAACAACCATACACATCTCGTCCATTTGCGCCTAACCACGAAAACAAGGAAACCCTTACTCTTCGTTACTTACACCCATAACAAATAGAAGAAACAAATACGGAAAAACCGGCGTTAACTCATACCTTCGCAAACAGCAGTCTCCAAAACGGAAACACTAACGCTCGTCTTCTTATCGCTTCCTCTATCTCTCAACACTTCTGTTTTCTTTGGGGAAACAACAGATGAGATAATCAATGGAAATCTTTGCTTTACGTACTCTCTCCTATATTAATTGCAACATCCATCACAAACTAACATCGACCGTTCGTTTTAAAAAATAAACTCAGATCCAACGGCCCACATTTGTTCCCTCCATCCAATATACCTACCCATTAAATGCTCTTACTTTCCCCACGCTTCATTTATGGCAATTACTTTCCAATCACAAAGAAACCTAGTCACAAATGCAACTTGTTTCTCTTCTGGTTTGGTTGTTTCCTTAAAGGTGACACACCACTCCGTTGGGGGCATTTTAGTCCGAATTTTTCCAGCTGCTTCACACAAGTGTGTTGAAATCAGAATGTGTCCTTTTGTGAGCAAAAATAAGACAAAGTGTCCCATAGCGTAACGTTCTCTTATCTTTATGATTCTTATCAAACCAGGATGAACCACAATCTAAGAAGCTTTATTTGGAACCACTATTCAGTGGAGAATAACCAGGAAGT
>NW_026620686.1:0-3941 GCF_000801105.2 Raphanus sativus
GATAGCAGCAAGCTTATTGGAAAAGGAGTGACCAAAGGAGAATTATATTTGCTTGAAGATCTTGCTCCTATTTCTGATCGTTGCTGTCTTTTTACTTCTGTTGCTGCTCCTAGTCTAAGTAAAGATGCACTGTGGCATACTAGACTAGGACACCCTCATAATAAGGCTTTTAAACTGATGTTGCCAGGTGTTGCATTTGAGAACAAAGATTGTGAAGCTTGTATTTTAGGCAAGCATTGTAAAACTGTTTTTCCAAACTCTTCTACGGTTTATAAAAGTTGCTTTGATCTTGTTCATTCTGATGTTTGGACTTCTCCTTGCTTGTCTAGAGATAATTTCAAGTATTATGTCACATTCATTGATGAAAAATCCAAATACACCTGGTTAACTTTAATTCCAACCAAAGATAGGGTGCTTGATGCATTTAAAAGTTTTCAAACCTATGTGACTAACCATTACAATGCCAAGATAAAAATTTTCAGGTCAGATAATGGAGGAGAGTACACTGGTCATGCATTCAAGCATCACTTAGCTCAACATGGCATCTTGCACCAGACGAGTTGTCCATACACTCCACAGCAAAATGGGGTTGCTGAGAGGAAGAACCGGCATCTCATGGAAGTGGCAAGAACCATTATGCTTCAGTCAAAGGTTCCCAAGAGGTTTTGGAGTGATGCAGTATCCACGGCTTGTTACTTGATCAATAGAACTCCAACCTTGGTGCTTCAAGGCAAGTCACCTTTTGAGGTACTAAATCAGTCCAAGCCTTCACTGGAGTATATGCGAGTCTTTGGTTGTCTTTGTTATGTGATGGTGGCAAGTGAGATGCGAAACAAGCTTGAAGCAAGAAGTATCAAGGCTATGTTTATTGGGTATTCAACTAGCCAGAAGGGTTACAAATGTTATGATCCTGACACAAGGCGTGTGTTGGTGTCAAGGGAAGTGAAGTTTATAGAAGAAAGAGGGTATTATGAGGAGCAAAACCAAGAAGATTTGAAGGATCTTACCAGTGATAGAGCTTCAGTACTGAGGACGATCCTATAAGGGATGGGAATCCATGTGGATCAGCATAGTCCGGTCAATGGGAATCATCAAGGTGGTGGGAATCATCAGGAGACACCACACCTTGACCATGAGGGGGGAGAAGAACCAAGTGGAGCAGAAGGAAGTTCTGGTTCAGAGGAGAGTTCTGGTGCTCATGATCAAGGTGTTGAGATGTCTAGTTCGGGTTCTGGAGCTGAGGAGAGTCAACCAAGTGGGGGAGTTGAAGCAAATCAGCCAAGTGAAGAAGCGGCTAGTAGTGGAAATGAGGAGGAAGCAACGCAGCACTCTCCACAGCCTACTTTGAGAAGAAGCACAAGAGTAAAGAGAGATGCATCTAACTGGGTGAATACAAGGGTGTATTACAATGCTCAAGCGGTTGAGCATCCATCTCAAGCAGTGTGTTCGTTTGCAAGCTTTCCTGAGGAACATCAAGCTTTCACAGTGAGTTTAGATGAGAGCTATGTTCCAAGAAGTTATGAGGAAGCAATGTTGATTCAAGAGTGGAGAGACTCAGTGAATGATGAAGCTGGGGCAATGATAAAGAATGACACTTGGTATGAGAGTACATTACCAAAAGGAAAGAAGGCAGTGTCGTGTAAGTGGATCTTTACCATCAAGTACTTACCTAATGGCAAGATTGATAGAAGGAAGACTCGGTTGGTAGCTAGAGGGTTTACTCAAACCTATGGAGAAGATTACATTGACACATTTGCTCCGGTTGCCAAGCTTCATACCATTAGAGTAGTGTTATCTCTTGCTGTGAACTTGGAGTGGGACCTTTGGCAAATGGATGTCAAGAATGCTTTCTTGCAAGGAGAGCTTGAGGATGAAGTTTACATGTTACCACCACCGGGTCTTGAGCACTTGGTTAAGAAGGGAAATGTGTTGAGACTCAAGAAGGCTATCTATGGGCTTAAGCAGTCTCCAAGAGCATGGTACTACAAGCTGAGCACCACCCTGAATGGAAGAGGATTCAAGAAATGCGAGCTTGACCATACTCTTTTCACTCTCACCACACCCTCAGGTATCATATGTATCCTTGTCTATGTTGATGATATTATCATCACTGGTTCTGATAAGACAGGTATTCAAGAGACTAAGGACTTTCTAAAGTCAGTGTTTGAGATTAAAGATTTGGGAGAAATGAAATACTTCCTTGGAATTGAGTTGTGTAGATCCAAAGAAGGTTTGTTTATATCTCAGAGGAAATATACACTTGATCTCTTGAAAGATGCAGGTGTGGATGAAGGGAAGATAGCTAAGATGCCAATGGAGGATGGGTACAAAGTTCCACGTGAGGGGGAGATTGAAGATAGCAAGCCATTTAAGGATCCAAAGCTTTATAGGAAGCTGGTGGGGAAGCTCATATATCTTACCATCACTCGGCCAGATATATGCTTTGCGGTTAACCAAGTCAGTCAGCACATGCAAGTGCCCAAGGAGCATCATTGGAGAATGGTGGAAAGGTTGCTGATGTATCTGAATGGAACTAGGAGTCTAGGCATTTGGATGGGTTGCAACAAGAGTACTGAAGCTGTGGGGTATTGTGATGCGGATTGGGCAGGTGATAGGGCTGATAGAAGATCAACAACAGGCTATTGCACATTTATTGGAGGAAATTTGGTGACATGGAAGAGCAAGAAGCAGAAAGTGGTGTCTTGTTCCAGTGCTGAAGCCGAGTACCGTGCAATGCTCAAGCTTACCAACGAGTTGGTGTGGATCAAAGGAATCCTGAAGCATTTGGAGGTTGATCAAGCTACACCTATGGTTATGCATTGTGACAATCAAGCTGCCATCCACATAGCTTCCAACAGTGTGTTCCATGAGAGGACTAAACACATTGAGGTCGATTGTCACAAGGTTAGGCAGATGATTGTTCTTGGTGTGGTGCTGCCGTGCTATACAAGAAGTGAGGATCAGTTGGCAGATGTGTTCACAAAGGCAGCAAGGCAGAAGACAATGGAGTCCATCCACATTAGGCTGGGCCTCATTGACTTGAGAGGTACCAACTAAATACTCCCCTGCTGGGATGTCTCTACTCTTTTTCCTTTTCAAGGTTTTGTCCCAAATGGGTTTTCCTTGTTAAGGTTTTAATGAGGGAGATTGAACAGCATTCCAAGCTTGACTTGTTCCACATGGTCAAGCTTGAGGGGGAGTGTTAAGTTGAGGCAATAAGAGTTGAGTGTGAAGGATGAAATGAGGAGATTAAGTTGGAGAGATGTTTAGAAGTGAGTTTGAGAAGAGTGTGTACGGACAGTACAGACATGTACGGACTTGTACGGACCATCTCAACTCAAACCACTTTTAAACATCAATTGGAGACATTTTGGGTTGTGCAAAGTCTGGGCACAAAAGTTACCTCAGTAAAAATATGTTACTGTGTGGTAACTATTTGAACTGAGGTAAACTGGCTTTGTGAAGAGATAAAGAGTGAAGAGCAAGTTACAAAGACTTGTGATCAAGGAGAGGGTTTAGAGTGATCGAGCTTGTGACCGTTTATGGATAGGGTCACTATGCTAGATAAGGTTACTATGCTGCGAAGACAGGCTGGACCAAGCTGGATACGCGAAGTGAACCTAGTCCAAGCATTTCAGAGAGCACGCTCCTCCCCTTGAATAGTCCTCAAGTCTTAGCCACTCATTTGTTTAAACCTAGCTTACTCTCTCTACGTAGATATTGTAAACTCTGCTCATTAATGTAACTAAGCATTTCGATACACAAACTCTGCCTCCTAAACTCTCTCAACCTCTTAAGCTCGTTTCTAAGCATTTGATCTCTTAAACTCTCACATAAACACCTTAAACACTTATAAATGTCTAAAAATATTAGAACCATGATCTAAGAAGCTTTATTTCGAACCACTAATCAGTGGAGAATAACCAGGAAGTTGAATAAAT
>NW_026620687.1:0-3929 GCF_000801105.2 Raphanus sativus
ATATATATTATTTTTTTTATTTTTTTTCAATGTAAGGATATGATACTTTCATATATAAGTTTGCTTGATTTATTCATCGTTCTCCGTTCACTCTTATCTTTTGATTCTCCAACCACCAGCGTTTTCTATTTAAAATTCTTATCGTTGTTATCAAATAAATTATAGCATCTTCGAAAACTATCCATTCTTATAGAAAGATATTCAAACATGCCTGTAACAAACACATGCATTCGGTCTTCTTGGATTGTTTAATTCGTGATATTCTGCTCTCTTCTCCAGTATGAAGCTCTACCTATACTTTCCTTCTAATGTTTTATTTCTCATGCTTTAGATTTCTTTGGTTGCATGCTTTCTCTTGTGTTAGGTTGTTTTGTGTTTATAATTTGCAATAAATTTGTAGCAGTGTCGTAAAACTCTTACAAGTTACAAAGGTAGGTAATTTAGCATGATTAATTACCAAGAAAACAAACACAACATACAAAAAAACAGTTCCAATGATTTGATGATAAACAATCTATAGGTTTACATATATATATATGTATATATATATAACCTATAGATTATTAAGAGTAGGACCACTTGCGATAATTCATATCAAACTTAAAGAACATTCAATAATTCGATTAAAAGAGTTGACAACTTGTTGATCTAGTTGTATGAAAAAGATTCTAAAAAATTTCATGTCAAATTTAACACGGTGGTCCAGTTTGAGCATTAAGAAACACAAAAGGTCTTATGAAAACCTTTTATCAAAAAAGAAAAAGAAACACAAAGCTCCAAGATCCAAAAATAGTTTACAAATAATTTACACCGACGTTACTATCTACGATGTAAATCTATTAACAACGTTTTTTTAAGATTATGTTTTTGCTCTTTTGGTATCGATCTTCTGATTATTAGAATAACTGCTTTTGCGTTTTATGTTATGCACGAGTTTGAAACTTTAGATTTGGGTCTGCACTTAAATACGAGTTTTTGTAATTTGTCAGTAATAATCAACTCACAATTATATAAAGTATTGCCAAAATAAAGGTATATAATATGTTCAGTTCGTATGTTATATTTGTATATTATATATCATATGATTTGTATTCAAATGCTTGAATGATGTTCCAAAAACAAAATGCCTATGTTGCCTTATAATTTTGTGATATTCTGAACAATGTCTCTTGAAACAATCATTGATGATGGAATGTATGAAAAAACCACAAGGATGCGATGGGGATTTGGTTTTCATCTAGAGTCTAGATGGGGTTAAATCTTTGTTGAATTATGTTTCTCTATCAACATTAGATTAAAGATGCACTAGTTCGTAAAAAAAAAAATTGATTTGAATAAAGTTAACATTCTTCCAAGAAAAAAATGGTGGAATGTATTTTAAAGGTTTCTGACGCGTGAATTCTTATCTGCAAGTGCTTGCTTACCTAATCAAAAGATTAATTAGTGAAACATCATAATGCAGTGATTAAAATATTTATTTCCATTGGGTAAATTCCACCCACTGGCTCTTGGATTCTATCAGTCACTTACTTTCTCTTCAAGTTATGTTTTTAATATTTGAGTTAAAGAACATGTATTCATTACTTTACGTCCCTTACTTTTGAATCGTCGATCAAAAGTTGAAAACGTAGAGCTTCTTATCGCAAAAACATAATAAGAAGCTCCTGCGCCAAATAGTCATGGGCTTTACTACAACCCATATAATTTAGTATTTGGCCCATAAAATGATTCTGAATCTTCGAACCATCATGATATGAAAAAATCAGCTGCCAAACTCTACATACTCTGTAACTTCCTATAGAGTTTTCTTTTACGAGTTAGACTAATACACTTATCACTTATGTTATCATTATTGGGCCTCTTGAATATCAACGTGACCTTTGATTGCATGCGACTCACCATTTCATGTTGTAAGAAGCAAAACTAACACATGCAGCTACAGAGTTGTTTAATATCATAAACACATAATAACATTTTGTACAATGCATGGGTTCAAGAAGATACATCTCCACCAGGCATCTCCCAGTCCCAGTTGTCTTCTTCTGCTTCATCCTTCTTCTTACTCTTAGTCTTAGTTGCTCCTCCTTCTTCTCTAGTCTCTTGAGTAAACCTTGCAAAAGGACGCCTGAAAAACAAAACAACGGAACCACAAATTACAAACTCAATTCTCGAAAGCTAATGAAAAAGTTTTTAAAGAGATTAAAACACGAAACCTTTTCTTGTTACGCTTAGCGGCATCACGAGTCCTCCTCTTCTTCTCGTCCTGCTTGTTCTCGAAGTATCTCCTTCGCTTACACTCCTGGATAACTCCGGTTCTCATCACCTCCCTTCTGAACCGATTCACCAGCCTCTCCTCAGACTCGTTGTCTTCCACGAACACCTGCACGTTGTACCCCGAGCTGCTGAAGAAGAGCGTGTTCGAGTAAGCAAGCGACGGGCATATCACTGACGTACGCGAGCTCGGAGGAGAGAGAAGCGGTGGTGGAAGGAGGCTCCTCGAGGGCGAGATATCGTTCTTCCACCTGTTGTGGGAGACTGTTTGAGTAGTAGGGAGAGTGAGGCTCGGAGGAGGAGGTGTAGGTTTGGTTTGAGGTTTGAATAGAGAGATGGAGGACATGAAGCTCGTGAGTGAGAAGGAAGACGCCATTGATGCGATTGAAGATGATGATGTTTTGATGAGATTGAATTGTTGTAGATAAGTGTGTGACTCAGTGGATCAGTTACGGGTAAAGATGTTTGGGCCAGATCGTTTCTTAGGGTCCATTTATGGATAACACTGTATTTTATTAATTTTGAATGGAGTTTACAAAGTCTTTATGCAATTGGTCTGGCACCTCCAATGTAGGTTCTTCCCATTGAAACTCTTAAAAATGTATTATGCATATATCTATGTATGTATATATTATATATGTATAAGTATTTGTGAGGTTCATAATTTTTGTGAACTCCATACATAAAAGTTTTTAAAATGGAGTTTAAGAATTTTTGTGCAAGGGGTTCCACAAAAATTATGAACCCCATAAATACTTATACATATATAACATATACATACATGATACATAGATATATACATGATATATTTTTAAGAGTTTCAATGGGAAGAACTCTCATTGGAGATAATAAGGGATGTTTTGAATGGATTGTTTTTTATTCGTTTTTTCTCTTTCAATTTGCTTTTTATGTTTGTTTTGACTGAGATGATTACTTGTTTATTTTAGAGGTTTATTTATTTTTTAAATTTTTCAGTGTTCTGCTAAATTTCTAATAAAATATTGCCCATGGGAAACGAAACGATAAGAACATCCTTAATGGGATAAGTAGAGAAATATAGCTTAGGTGTTAAAACTTAATAAAATAATGTAAGAAGTAAAATTAACTAATAATTAGTAGTAGGATAAGTGGGAGAACCTAGCCAAAATGCTTCTTGTGTAGAATTCAAAATATACATCTCTCATCACTTATTTAATTTTTTTCCTTTTATTATAATGCTCTAAGATGCATTGAAATATACTGATAAAGATGCTCTAATGGTGGTGAGTTGTGACTGTCTACGTGAACTTCCTCTTTATTTAATCAAAAGTCATTGTATACATTTCAGAATATATTATATTAATTAAGGTGCATTAAAGGTACTTTGGGTTGCTGCTTAATATAATAAGTGTACATGATTTTGAAAAGGGAAAATTCCTTAAAAATACACAGACTGAATTTCTTTTGCTGAAAAAATACACGAACTTTTTTGGCTTCCCAAAAAATACACAAACTAATTTTGATTGTCAATAAAATACACGAACTTTTGAATTTTGAAGGTTTCACACCTCGATTTTAACGGTGTAAACAGTGACTAACAGAATAGTAAGACGCTGTAAGACGCCGTTAACTCTGAATAAAAAGTTCATGTATTTTATGGACAACCAAAATTAGTTCGT
>NW_026620688.1:0-3928 GCF_000801105.2 Raphanus sativus
CAAAGGACACTGAACTAGATATGACACACTAGAACAGAGATCCAAGCCGGATATTACACACCAGCAAGCCGGATATTACACACCAGCAACACTTCAACTCGCCAAAGACAAGAGAGAAGAGAGAAAAGGGCTTTTGATAAAAGATTGCTTAATTATACAAGGGGGGTCACGACCAGTATATAAAGGAGAGGCCTTGTACATGCACAAGGTCTCGAAACTTGAAATAAAAATAAAGGGAACAGGCTCCCTTGGAAAATAGACAAAGACAAAGTTTTCGAAATTATTCAAAACATAAAACATAGGATAAAAATAACATAAGATAGATATGCATCCGAGATGCACCCATGATACATCATCTAGGAGATGTGTAAGTGAACTTGATGCCTCATTAAAAACCTTAGATAGAAAACCCAATGGGACAAAACTATCTAAGGGAAAAAGAGTACACCAAGCCACTTGCCTAGATGATGATCAGCTTGATGGTAATGTCACATGAATGGTGATAAGTGTGTCTTGGTTGATCAAGCTTCTTCCAAGACCTTCTTCTTGTTTCCAAGCATTCTTCAATGTTGCATCCTCAGCTACAAGCTCTTTAGGATCAGGTTCATGCTTCCAGTCCTTGGTGCTTTCCATGATCATATCATCCCCTCCCTCTTCAAAAAGATTTGACCTCAAATCTGCTTTACCTGCAATAAAGGGGACCAAATCAGTAACATAGAAGTTTGAAATCAGATTAAACTTACCTTGCAAGCCTCTTAGATAGGCATTGTTGCTGTTTGATTCGGATATAGAGGAAACACTGATCCAGTTAGCTCTACTTACTCCTGATGCAATGAAACAAAACAAGTTAGCACATAAAAGTTTATCAAAGAGTAAGAGTCTTATCCCAAATTTGTTTCTGCTTGGTTCTGGCTTGTATGCTTCATCTGGAGGTGTTTCTTGGATGATGATAAAGCCATGGACGTCTGGGTATTTCTCCTGATCCAGATCAGGTGGCTTGAACCGCTTGTCTTCCTTATGCTTGCTCTTTCTCCTTGATTGCTTCCAAGCTTCCTTATAATCTGCACATGGCTCTTTTGACAAAAACAAGTGCATCATATCTGTGTAATCAATAAACGAATTCTTGAAAACATGATCAATTACCTTAGAATGCTCACCTGGTCGCCATAGATAGGATTGAGATGTTTTGAACTCAGAAAAATTCAAACAAAGCACACAGAGGATCAGCCGACTTGTAGAACCCATAACTCTTTCATCTGAGAAGCTTTGGACATGATTCCAATTCGACGTGAGACCCTGATGAGTTAAGTTTCCATGGCAGTCGAGTTTTCTGATTAATTCCTTGTGGTTGTTGAGATATGGTCCTCGGACTGCTCCTATGTCAAATCTGGCGGCTAGACAGCTTTCAAAGTTTTCTTGTTGCATCTCCAACTTAGCCAAGGACTCATCTTTGATACTCTGATAATTATAGACCCTCTTTTCGAAAAGTGTAGAGCTCAACACAGTTTGACCTGTACCAACAGCAAGCAAATCAGGTTTCATATTTTTCTTTGAGTTTAGATAGATACCTCGGGTTGGTTGCTTTGGTGTTTGCTGTGAGTTAAGTTGATCTGGTGGTTTCTCCTTGACTTGAGAAGACAACATGAGTTCTTCTCCTGGTCCAGTGATCACTTCACCAATTTCTCCAGTAACTCCTTCATCTCCATATGGTAAAAGATCACCAAATTCACTTGTTGTTACTGCCAATTTCTTCTCAATCATTATGGTGTTGTTCCTGTGATGCCACAACTCTCCTCCAGGCTCAAATACAACATGCTTCATGCCCAGTTCGTGTCTTGAAAACTCCATAGCTCTGACCTTGTTCCAAATAAAAGGACTGATCAGAAAAGTACCCAAGAATGTCTTTTGGAAATCACATGGATCAAAGACAATCAGCTGATTCATTCCATGATCTGCTTGTGGTTTCTTGGCTGCCTCCTCTTCTATCACATTATGTATTGCAGGAACCATGACGTTCTGAACTGGTTGCTCTTCTTTCTGATTGATAGGAGATGATACTTTGACTTGATCTTCTTGAATGGGTGCAGCTGATTCCGGTTTTGTATCTTTGAGATCTGAGACAGTAGTAACTGGTTCCTGATGATGTGTTTCAATGGCTGCACGTGTTGTGTAGCTCCTTTTGAATTGCTTATCCACATCCATCATTACTTGTAACAATGCCTCCTTATCCTTTTCACTGAATAAACAGAATTGTTTATCTCCTCCAAGTGGATTTGAGACTGTCTTCTCCTTGCTGTAACTGATTGGTTTCTTGCTAGATGAACCCAGATTACTAGATGAACGAGATCTCTTGTTGTCTGGTTGTTTCTGAACCGATTTTGAAGGATAAAGCTTTATCTCAGATGGTTGGCTGCAATCTCTGCTCCACTTGTCTCTTTCAAAACTTCTTTGTTGTGGAGTGTCTTTGATAACAACAGCATGCTTCCGGTTTCTTTCCAACTGATCATACCCTCTTGGCTTGTACTCATCTCTGGATAAACTGTTTCTCCTTTGCTGCATCAGCTCATCATATATCTGCTGCTGTTCCATTCTGAATTTCATAATTTTCTGCAAAGTAGCAGTCTTGGCAGTGTTGATTCTTCCTTCATGATCTCTTGCCATTGTACCGGAAACACAAGAAAGAACACAGCCAGTAAGTAGTTCACAGCAAATCAAATAAGATAGATTATGTTCAAAGCAATAAGAACAGATCAAAACAAAAACGAAATTAAACTTATCAGATCAGATTCAAATCGAAATTTAAAGATCTTAACAACTCTGGTCAATTTAAAACTCAACCAAACACAAGTAGAGATCACACTTGAGCAATATGAAACAGATTTAAATAGATCAACACGAAATCAAGTGATTATGAAGGGACTACAACAGATCTATGATCAAAGTTCTCAGATTTATCAGATTTCAACAACAGAAACACAGATCTATCAACTCTCAACAGAATCTGAAAAGCCCAAACGAAAATCAGAGAGAAAAATGAACACTTCCCTTCCAGAGATGCTCTGATACCACTTGATAAGATCCTAGGATGCTGCTCTGGAACTGGGAAGAGAGAACAAGAGGATAATCCTTGCAAACAGAGAATCTGAGACTCGATCTGATTCAAGGCGTGTGGATTGATGTGGGACACAGAAGCTATGATTCGACTCCTGATACTCCAAAGGACACTGAACTAGATATGACACACTAGAACAGAGATCCAAGCCGGATATTACACACCAGCAAGCCGGATATTACACACCAGCAACACTTCAACTCGCCAAAGACAAGAGAGAAGAGAGAAAAGGGCTTTTGATAAAAGATTGCTTAATTATACAAGGGGGGTCACGACCAGTATATAAAGGAGAGGCCTTGTACATGCACAAGGTCTCGAAACTTGAAATAAAAATAAAGGGAACAGGCTCCCTTGGAAACTAGACAAAGACAAAGTTTTCGAAATTATTCAAAACATAAAACATAGGATAAAAATAACATAAGATAGATATGCATCCGAGATGCACCCATGATACATCATCTAGGAGATGTGTAAGTGAACTTGATGCCTCATTAAAAACCTTAGATAGAGAACCCAATGGGACAAAACTATCTAAGGGAAAAAGAGTACACCAAGCCACTTGCCTAGATGATGATCAGCTTGATGGTAATGTCACATGAATGGTGATAAGTGTGTCTTGGTTGATCAAGCTTCTTCCAAGACCTTCTTCTTGTTTCCAAGCATTCTTCAATGTTGCATCCTCAGCTACAAGCTCTTTAGGATCAGGTTCATGCTTCCAGTCCTTGGTGCTTTCCATGATCATATCAAAAGTGGGATATCTTCTTACTCACAACTCCTGTGAAATTTATTCAACTTCCTGGATATTCTCCACTGATT